>NC_088710.1:41718669-41872812 GCF_963576615.1 Watersipora subatra | reverse complement strand
CATGACAATGACAGCAATTGATCAGTTTAAAAGTGGTTTATTGTTTATTAGCTTTCTTCCTAGCCAGACCACACAAGCCAGACCACACAAGCCAGACCACACAAGCCAGACCACACAAGGTCTACCAAATGCAGGCTTAATGGGAAATGTAACACTTCTGTGCAAGAATAAAACTAAAATGCTTAACGTAATACAACTAATGAATTCTAAATCGCCTGATCGCTAACGAAAATAAGAGATGTTACAGTTACTGAGGCATTACATAAAAGTCATAGGGATGTGTAGCAGTGCATGTAGCGGAGTGTGTAAAAGTATGCGTAGCGGTATGTGTAGCGGTACGTGCAATGGTATGTGTAACGGTATGTGTAGCGGTATGTGTAGCGGTACGTGTAGAGGTATGCGTAGCGATATGTGTAGCGGTACGTGTAGCGGTACGTGTAGCGGTATGTGTAATGGTACGTGTATCGGTATGTGTAGCGGCATGTGTAGGGGTATGTGTAGCGGTATGTGTAGGGGTATGTGTAGCATAATGTGTAGCGGTACGTGTAGCCGTATGTGTAGCGGCATGTGTAGGGGTATGTGTAGCGGTATGTGTAGCGGTACGTGTAGCGGTACGTGTAGCGGTATGTGTAGCGGTACGTGTAGCGGTACGTATAGCGGTACGTGTAGCGGTATGTGTAACGGTACGTGTAGCGGTATGTGTAGCAGCATGTGTAGGGTTATGTGTAGCGGTATGTGTAGCGGTACGTGTAGCGTATGTGTAGTGGTACGTGTAGTGGTATGTGTAGCGGTATGTGTAGTGGCATGTGTAGGGGTATGTGTAGCGGTATGTGTAGCGGTACGTGTAGCGGTATGTGTAGCAGCATGTGTAGGGTTATGTGTAGCGGTATGTGTAGCGGTACGTGTAGCCGTATGTGTAGCGGCATGTGTAGGGGTATGTGTAGCGGTATGTGTAGCGGTACGTGTAGCGGTATGTGTAGCGGTATGTGTAGCGGTATGTGTAGCAGCATGTGTAGGGTTATGTGTAGCGGTACATGTAGCGGTATGTGTAGCGGTATGTGTAGCGGTACGTGTAGCGGTACATGTAGCGGTACGTGTAGCGTATGTGTAGTGGTACGTGTAGCGGTATGTGTAGCGGTATAGTATTAATAAGAGACTAACTAACATATGTGAAGTATCAAAGAAACACCGTAGCATAGACAGCCATTTTACATACTGGTGTCAGAGTATAGTAGAGAGCTCCTGATGAAAGGTAACCTCCAAATTCTTCAGGTAAGTTAGCTATGATCGGTCACATTCCTTTTTTGATAGCCTGCATAAAGCCCTTCAGAGAATCTATCATTGAAAGACATCCCAACATAGTGAAACATAGTGGAACGGATATATACATGCAAATATGCACCATATTTCACATCTGCTGTGTTGTTACTAGTTAAGACATCTCTAAATTACTTTGATTAGGAACAGCAGTAACCAACATAATAGTAAGTGATAGTAATAGTAACACTATTAATATTTGCTTTTATTTATAAATTACACATAATACATTCTTCTCAAAGGCTGCAGTCAACATTTCTACTGGCTTGTTTGAATAATAGAAAAAGTTTCACTTTTTGTTTAAATACAGAATTTTGTATCTTTAAAATCTGAATGAAAATGCAAGCAAGAACGCCTTGTATCACAATATACATGTTATCACGTTATACATTGTATCACGTTATACAATGTATTACGTTATACATTGTATCATATTATACAAAATCATCATTTTTAACATGCTTGAAAAGACCATATTTAGTTTTGTATTGTTTCGTACTATTAGCAATATATAGCAAAACAAACTTTGAGAAATATATAATATATCTCTATATATATTTCTCAAAGTTTGAGTGTATGTGTGATTTTCTAGCTATAGCTGGTAAAATTTTGGAATAAAGAATCCATATCGCAGAAGATTTGATCTTGGAAGCATAAAGTTATCTTTCCCTAGAGTGATAGCAACAAGAGCGTTTCCGGTGCCAACAAGGAGCGTTTAGGCCACGCCCCTTTTTATGCTAGTCAATCGTAGTGATTGACTAGATCAATAACATCAGCCATGAGAATGGTTAAACAAGGATAGTGAATTTCCAGTTAGGATAGTAATTAATGATCATATTAAAGAAATGATGATTATAGTTTATTACTCTAATGTATGTTTATTATTTAAAGCAATCCAATACCAGGGATCGCTAAACATATTATGTAAATGTTTACTTTTCTATATCCATTTTCATAAACATAAATATTCCCATAATTTTATGGAAATGGATATGGAAATTTTATTTTAGAAATATGGAAATGGTATGGAAATGGAGATAATATAGATATGAATTATGGAAATGTTACGAAAATGGAAATAATATGAAAATGAAGTAGGGAAATGTTATGGAAATAGAAACAATATGGAAATGAATTATGGAAAGGTTATGGAAATGGAAGTAATATGGAAATGAATTATGGAAATGAATTATGGAAATGGAAATGAATTATGGAAATGTTATGGAAATGGAAACAATATGGAAATGAATTATGGAAATGTGATGGAAATGGAAACAATATGGAAATGAATTATGGAAATGGAAATAATATGGAAATAAAATAGGGAAATGTTATGGAAATGGAAGTAATATGGAAAAGAATTATGGAAATTCTATGAAAATGGAAATAATATGGTAATAAAATAGGGAAATGTTATGGAAATGGAAACAATATGGAAATGATTTATGGAAATGGAAGTAATATAAAAATGAATTATGGAAATGTTATGGAAATGGAAATAATATGGAAATAAAATAGGGAAATGTTATGGAAATGGAAATGAATTAAGGAAATGTTATCGAAATGGAAGTAATATAGCAATGAATTATGGAAATGTCATGGACATGGAAGTAATATGGAAATGAATTTTAGAAATTTTATGGAAATGGAAGTAATATGGAAATGAATTATGGAAATTTTATGAAAATGGAAATAACATGGAAATGAGTTATGGAAATGGAAATTGTGACATACACGTAATCCCTGATGCATACATCACTTGCAAAGGCACTGAATAGATAGTGTTAAGTAAGTGAGTTAATGCAATCAGTTACTCGTAGATGAGACAGATAGTCATACTGGGGTTGTATTACATTAGTGTGATGGGAAGCTAATCGACTACCGTAAAAGTTGTACAAAACGGAACAGTGCCATTAGGCACTGTTTTGTTTTTTTTTTCACCGCCGGAGGCGCACTAACCGGAGATTCCGGTTAATGCGCCCTAGCAGTGAAAGCAAAAACCACAGAATAGCCGCACCCTTATATAAGCCGCATGGCTTAAAACATCCTAAAAAAGTAGCGACTACTAGTCCGCAAAGTACGGTACTCGAAATAGCCTCAAATTATGTAGTAGCACATTTTCCATTGTAAATGCGAAAACATTTTCCCTACATACGTCGAAGTGTCAAGACCGCGTTAAAAATGGAACTACTACTAGCCTGATGCAGCAACCAAATATTTCTATGGTGTTGCAATTGAAGTTTTTAACAAAAAATTTAAAGACTTCGGGTTGGAAAACGAACTTGGATACGAACAGACACAATGAACGAATTAATTGTTATCGAGTTTGTAAAGATCATGAATGTCAAATAGTACCCGTCAAATAGCAGTAACGTTCAAATAGAAGTGATGCTCAATTAAAGGGTGGTACTCTATTTTTCAACCCTTCTCAAATAGTGGCGCTCAACAGCCTCAAATAGAGGTTGCATTAAATAGGTTTTACAGATTTAAAAACATGGGTTTGCAGGTTTTAAATAGGTTTTACAGTAAACTATAGCTCATATCATAAGATCTGCTTATGTTAACTAAAAATAAAATACAGCAGCTTGTAGAGGAATTCACCAGCTTTTAAATGTATATTTATTTATGGCTTTTCAACAAATCAGAGGTAAGTTAGTGCAGCATTCAGCATTCACGGCGGCCTCAAAGCCACCATTATGCCACTAATTGGGCTGGTATTTTGGGTACCTAGGGGCCGTGAGCGCAAGGTCGGGAAAGATCAAAGCCAGACAAGTAGTGTGACCGACAGTATTCAGTTGGTTTTTAGAATTGAACTTAAAACCCCTGGAATGGCAATCAGGTGACTTTTACATTGATAGTGAAACGTAATGCATGAACCATATTGGAGAGCTAATCGTATGCTAGTTCCATTTGTGAACAAACGGTGAAAATTGAGTGAAACTGGAAACATACATGTTGAATAGTTATTTTCCAGCTGGGTGTTAACAAAAACTCCTACACAAGGTTTAGAATGCCCTGATAGAATAAAACCTATTTATAACATATGGAGAGGGATATAACAATGATATACAGCCCCCATATGCTGTATATCATTGGATATAATGAGTGATAAGTAGATGTAAAATAGATTTTCGTGGACCATATTAGTCATACATACAAACTGTTGTATTACAGATGCATAAACATAGCAAATGATAACAACTGTTCCATTATATTGAAAATTATATTACATATGCATAAACCATAATGGAGATACTTGGCACATGAAGTATTTCGACAAAAACAACACATATGCTGCCAAAACGGAAACCATTTTCAAGATTTAAGTGATAATAGCTTATGAATGTATGATATGTATAATACAGTATCTGTAAAAGATGGAACAAACTACTGCAACAACTAAACGGAAATTAAAAACAGTTGTAATAGAGGATAATCAAAATATTGCCAACAAGGAAATGCAGGAATTAGTGGAATCAGATGATTAAACTTATACATACACGTTACAGAAACCGTGTGAAAGGAGATTTGTATACCACTGAATATTGAGCCAAGGTGCATCAGAGTTTCTTAGAACTAAATCAGATTAGAAATAACAGCACAACAACAGCTACAGATGAATATTACAGTGATTACATTGTTACTGGCCTTTAAAAAGTACTACTTTAGCATTTTATGCCACAAAGATGCACCTTGCAGTTTGAATGTAGGATTTTAGCATAATGATGCTGTCGGAGATCATAAAACGACTGAAAAAGGTTTTTCATCAATGACGCAGCGGTTGGATATGCCATCTGCCGTGTCTGTAAGGTGTTTCCCAAGGCATAACACATCACTAGATCTTACACTACTGATAACATACACCACACAATGGAGTGGATCTGGTTTTGTATTAATACGCAAGTATCCATCTGCAACTAGCAGGATCCTGATGACACCGTCTGATGAACGCACCAATCCTCCATTGCTTTGTAGCTCGAGTAAAGTATAGAGATGTCGGTACTGGATACTTGACTTAGTGGTAACCAGCGACTGACGGCCAATGTCACGACAGCACTTTAGTTAGCTTTTGCATAATGTAGCCAGCTATATAGACTATACTGTTACAGAAATTTGACATCTGAAATCATTGTGAGCTCCACAAACTGACCAACTTCTGGAGTAGCCTGTATGATGAGAATCTCGTTTTGAGCAGTAACATTACCTGTCTTACCTGCATCTGATTTTGCACCACATTTGCTGATAAGTTTGCGAAAGGTAGCCTTAAACTGAGTAACAGTAGGATTATTGTTCCAACCACCTAAGCAAAAGCATCAATTATAACAATTACATATAATTAGCAAAGATGAATGTCTTATTCACATAAACATAGTACCCTTAAGATACAACAATACAACTAATAAAATAAGCGAGAATAAAACAGGTCAAAAAGCTACCATATCGCTATGTAAAATGAAAATGTGACAATTTTCACTGGAAGTCATTCACACACATCTTAGGCATAAAGCTTAACGGAAATTTCTTAATCAAGCATGACTCAAAAATGGATTGCATCCATGAGATTATTTCAATAGAAATGACAACAAACAAATTGCAGAAATACTGCAAAGATGTACTAACCACTGCCACAGATGCATTACTAGAGAAATTCACATCAACATCCTCTAAGCTGCAGACATATTCATAAGCACTTGCTGTGGTCTGTCAGCACAGCTGTCACTGTTTTGCTGTTTGAGGTTTCTGAGTTCTTTTTTAGATATATCTACTTTAAGTTGAACCTTGCAGCACTGTTCTTGACAATATTGCTTTGAATTCAATCATTGAAAAGCACCATTTAACATTGAAAAATATTGTCTTTAAATGACTTCAGTCAAAAATTTTAACCTGTTTTGTCAAAACATGAATCATTGAAATGTTCATTGCAGATAAGGGCTCGAGGATCAGGCTTATTCACTCTTCTGCGGTTGCGATACCATTGTAAATAACGAGAGTTCTCAGTTGCTTTGTTTGGAAATCTAAAAATTAAAATGAAACTGTAGTAGTTAGTTAGTAACAGTAGTAATAACAATAGTATTATACTCTTATCTCCTTACTGCTAGCTATATCCAGATACAACAATAAATAATATTATAGGCACTACAAACATTTTTTCAAACATAAATATTTAGAAATAATCTAATGGTTTGTAGTTCCAAAATATTAATATAATAAAAAATACCAAATTTAAATAATAAAAAACCTTCGTTCTGAAGGAAATAAAATTTCACTCACTAGCTTATAAATTTATCTAATCACCGAGCACATACAGTCAAACTCGTACGCTCAGTAGTGACACTGGTCGACTCTCACTCACCCTGTGACTAGTGTAGTAGAACTAACTAGTGGCAGTACTAACTAGTAGTAGCTCAACTAGTAGTAGTCGTAGACTTTAGCAATAGTAATAGAACTAGTAGTAGAAGCGACCCACTTGTGAAATGTCATGCCCTTTCCTTTGAAAGTCCATTTCTGCGGTTTTCGCAGTTCATAGAATAGCATTGCAATAGCACTGTGCACCTACACCCTTGCTCTCTCTTACATAAATTATTAGTAGTAATCTCAGTAGTCTGTTCCTTTGATTTAGTGGTGTATTCGTGATCTTCCATAGCTGTTAAACCTGAAATTAGATTTCTTTCTCACATTGAACACAATGGAATTAACTCAAATGCTAACTGAACATGGCGTCGGCCGGATTTCCGTACTCACGATTGACCTCTGCCATTCCAGGGGTTTTGAGTTCAATGGTTTTTAATAAAAATTAGTAGATGTTTCTTAAATGTCGTAGCAATATTGAGACCCTACTGTAAAAACCATAGATATATTATAAACCTATATATATCTATGGTTTATATATCTATGGTAAAAACATTAAAGACAGACTTGATTCATTTAAGCACAGGCTATTTTTGAATCATTCCAACAAACTGAGCAAACGTGCGCGACTCTAGTACAGTGTTTATTTGAAAGCCCAGAACCGCAGGCTGCGTATCACGTGACAAGAAACAGTTGGGGATCGAAAAAACAGCTGCCCAGCTGTGTTTAAAGGTTGACTTGCAACAAAATTCACATTACAGTTATTTGGTATCAAAAGATTCACCATGTCTTACTCTGTTGTGTTGTAGGTGCCAAATATGTGGAAATGTGATTACAGACTCTTAAAATCTCAATAACGAAAAGCCGCCGTAGATTGGAATCTCTATATTTCTCTGACGTTGTCATGAAATTTATTTATTGTCTTGTCATGTGATGTTCTCACGTGAATTGAAAGGCCAATAAAAAGCTCAATATAAAACTTATCGTAGCACTAGTTTATGACAAACACTTCGGGTTTTACCGAAGATCCCGTATCAAATGTAAATGCTCGCTACTTAAAGGTTGACTTGCAACAAAATTCACATTACAGTTATTTGATATGAAAATATTCACCATGTCTTACTCTGTTGTGTTGTAGGGGCAAAATATGTGGAAAGGTGATTACAAGCTCTTAAAAGCTAAAAAACGAACAGAAAATCGCAGCCATACGAGACCGCTGTAGTTTGGATTCCCTTTCCAAAACGGCTCAAATGTGATGTAGTTGTGAGAGATGGTTTTTGTTTACACTTTCATGCAACCTTATTCGTCGAAATATTTTCACAAAAATACTTCACGCATTCAACAAAACTATGTCTATTGTTATTACGCGTCTGTTTTATCGTCATCGTAATGCTGTCACTTTTAGCACTGATATCTTATAACTTACTGTAAAAAATCGTTTAATTTTTTAGCCTTAGCTTGAAGGAGTACATATCATTGTCTGATAATCATGACGAGCCTGTTGGTCACTTGTGATAATCGAAAAGTGCTGCAGAAATTATTTGCGAAGTATTGGGTCACATGATCAGATTACGACTTGCCAATTAGACCAGGCCGAAACAAAACTGTAAAGTAGCGAGCATCTATATTTGATACGGGGTCTTCGGTAAAACCCGAAGTGTTTGTCATAAACTAGTACTACGACAAGTTTTATATTGAGCTTGGTATTGGCCTTTCAATTCACGTGAGAACATGCGTGACAAGACGATAACCAAATTTCGTGGTTACCTCATCGAAATAAAGAGATTCCAATCTACGGCGTCTTTTCGTTTTTCAGCTCTTTAAGAGCTTGTAATCATATTTCCACATATTTGGCTCTTACAACACAACAGAGTAAGACATGGTGAATCTTTTGATACTAAATAACTGTAATGTGAATTTTGTTACAAGTCAACCTTTAACAGGTTTGTTTCGGCTTGGTCTAATTGGCAAGTCGTAATCTGATCATGTGATCCAATACTTCGCAAATAATTTTTGCAGCACTTTTCGATTATCACAGGTGACCAACAAACTCGTCATGATTATCAGACAATGATATGTACTCCTTCGAGGTAAGGCTAAAAAATTAAACGAATTTTTAAGGTAAGTTATAAGATATCACTGCTAAAAGTGACAGCATTACAATGACGATAAAACAGACGCGTAAGAACAATAGACATGGTTTTATTGAATGCGTAAAGTATATTTGTGAAAATATTTCGACGCATAAGGTTGCATGAAAGTGTAAACAGAAACCATCTCCCACAGCTACTTCACATTTTAGCTGTTTTGGAAAGAGAATCCAAACGGCGGTCTCGTGTGGCTGCGATTAACTGTTCGTTTTTGAGCTTTTGAGAGCTTGTAATCACGTTTCCACATATTTGGCACCTACAACATAACAGAATAAGACATGGTGAATTTTTTCATATCAAATAACTGTAATGTGAATTTTGTTGCAAGTCAACCTTTAAGCTCGTGTGAATCCTAGTTATGAGAGCAACAATGACAACAACCTATCATATTGAAACATTGATGAAAGACTTTGACATGGGTAACAAAGAGACTTGAAAGATTAAGATTGCTGTTAAGATCGAAATCTCGCCTAATACACCCTCAACTTGGATTCTGGAAAACCGTATGTATACAAGCTGAAAACAGGTAAATACGAAAAAAATAAAACGCTGACAAATTTAAAGTTAGGTTTAGTAAAATGTATACTTGCATTTAGCTTTTTGTGTACTTACTTAATAAACTATATCCATTTAAGGTTAATTCGAAGTTTGTCACGTTGCATCCAAAGTCTAGTGTTGAAGTAAATTTTACTAGACAAGGATAGACGACTCCCAACTCAAGATCGAGTTCACGCAAACTCGATGAGTCAATGCACAGACTCGGGGGTGAGCCGATAACAGACTCGTGGGTGAGCCGATAAACAGACTCGAGGGTGAGCCGATAAACAGACTCGAGGGTGAGCCGATAAACAGACTCGCTGGTGAGCCAATAAACAGACTCGTGGGTGAGCTGATAAACAGACTCGAAGGTGAGCCGATAAACAGATTCGTGGGTGAACCGATAAACAGACTAAAGGGCGAGCCAATAAACAGACTCGATGGTGTCTTTTCTCAACTGTTACACCCTAGCAAGCCAAGCGCAATAATTCTTGATGTTCGGTCAATAGTACTTATAGTGAATGCAGCTATGATATGCTGGCTAGTGTCACAATATAAAGTCAGAAACAGTGACAAGAATTTTATACACCATTTGATTTAGAAAATCAAGCAGAGCTATTGTAAAGAATGCAGTATCTTTATTGGTGGTATATCTCACAGCACCAAGCAGTAACACAACAGAAAGGAGAAAACTGACAGGTTATATAGCAAATCTAGGAAAAAATCTACAACTGATTGGCTGCACAGTAATTAGGTCAACCATTGCCACAATAAGATATTGCGAATACAAAAACGATAACATTTGTCACTAACTAATCACGCAATACGAGTATTAATAATTTTTTTAGTATTTGTATAGTAGCATGCAAATCTTCAAATTTGACTGAATTGCGACGAACGTAATATAGATCCATTGATTCAGCAATTTGAAGCTGCCGGATTATAGGCTTAGAAAAGACGTCATCAACTCTCTGACGCATGCTGACTGTCTATAAATACTAGTGCATACTGATTGACAGTTCATTCGCTTTTACAAGCATGAAGCACTTGTGTACTTTTTGAGACTTTTCTTGTAGTAAGGAGCGTGACCTACAGAGGCATGCTCGTGTACACAGACACCGCTGTTCCTCCTGCGATGAAGTGTTCTCCACCCAGCCTCTCCTGCAAGCGCACATCTCTGCTGAGCACCGGAGAACACAGTCTACCCAAACTGAAACCCAGAGACCGAGGGCATGTTCACCCCGTCACCAACACCATCACCGAGGGCAATGCTACACAAGGCCACGACAAGACTGACGGCCGTACTAGAGGCCAGCCCGTAACACTTGCCCTACTCCACGGCATGAAGTGGAGTCCAAAATCGTTCGCCTGCGGGTAGACCCTATCGGGGATGACAGTGACCCTCTCGGGCTACTGGACTCACCAGTCAAAATCGATTTCTAAGTGTCAGTAGTCCCACCAACCACCTCGGCCCTTTCCAGGGTCACCATTTCTATTTTAAGGGTTTTGTTCTGCGGCGACAATGGCGGAAACTCAGTGTCGTACTTATCATCCACTTTTTTTACAGTCTATTGAATGCATTGCGTTAACATCCCTCACTCCGCTGTTAGCTACCATGTCTGTCTCAAAAGTAAGAACTGCATTACACTACATACAATACTGCATGTGTTTAGTATTCTTATCTTTTATTGCAGATCATAACCACCAAATGGGAAACAAAGGTTAATATACTTTTTGATATTAACATAAATACAATACATAAATAAAATTTCAACATTTTTACCAGGCAGTTTACATTAGATAATTTCCATAGGTTCCTATGGCCTTCCATACGATATGGCCTTCCTTCTTAGCACGCGCTGCTAAGATGCAAGTCAAGCTACAGACAGCAAGCCATGTAGGGTGCACTATAATAGTCTGTCTTTACAAACTGGTTTTTTTGCGGAGTTGTCTCCATTGAGCGGAGCGAGCAAAACAACAGCTGGTTACAATATGCCCTGCACCTGATTCATCAGCTGCACTAAAAGGGAGTTGTTCGCTTCCGTCTATGCGACTTGGCTGCGATGTTATGTCGGTCGCTCCATTGGTAATCATAACGGATTTAGCCCAAAAATTTATGTAGAAAAAATAAGATCAGAATGTTAACATTAACATATCTTTTAACTGCAACTGAGGTTGCAAAAAGTCATATTGTAAGGGCTTGATCTGGCTAATGTTGCACTTCTGTAGCAGAGGCCATGGTACCTGAATTTCGACATCGAAATATCCTATCGATTTATAATCTAACTACACGTAGCTGCATTGCCAAGGTAATAAAAAAGTCTTTGGACAGAAAATTGATTTGTATTTAACATATAAGAACATTTAACCATTTTAACTTTCAAACTACATATCATGAGAGAAGTTTTTTGTGTAGTTGAAATGAATTGAGAGAAAAATAAAAACAATTGTAAAGGTTTTAAAACTTTGTCAAACCACTGCAACTTTCAAGCTATTAGCCTGGCATATTGCCAATGAAAAATTCCACCAAGCTAGTTAATAAGCTCTAGGTTTCTGGAAAATTATAGATCCTATTGGATAACCTCTGTTTCCGATTGAGTGAGTATCCGGTTTGACTCGCTGATTTCTTGTGCTGTCATTTTTACGTAGCTACTACGTGTTGTGTTTACAATTATTATAAAATAATGCACCTTCCCTACAACCAACCAGGGACTCCGAAGCTAAGAGTTGTGGGAATGAAAGAAAGTGGGAATGATGAGTGAAGAAGCAACAACATTTATTATTTTATCTCTCTAACAAAATTAAAAGTATACTACACCGCAACTAATAGCCTAATTATAGCTAACGAGCCCTATCATGGTCCGAAGTATATACATACGTTCAAACTATAGCTAACAAGCCCTATGGTCAGGAGTATATACATTCATGGATACTGGAAAGGTTTAGTTGGATGGTGGAATTGGATATAGTAGGACATGTAGTACCGTCTAATAGTAGTTGGATATACTATTAGACGGTACTACATGTAGATGGATGGAACTTCAGTGCAAACACGCACACAACATCAGTTTGGGTTTCTATGTTTTCAGCGAGCTGACTAAATTTTATTGTAACAGGAAACAGTGGTTATCCAATAGGATCTATAATTTTCCTAGGTTTCTAATGCTGATAGGCCATGACATTGCATCAGCATTGTTGTCCAGCTGCACTATTCTAATCTACTATATAAACGGCAATAGTTGTCTGTGTATCTGTGTATGTAGATGTATAAAACGATCTTTATAAAACAATCTTTCCTTTTTTTGTCGTATGAATTTTGGTCGTACGAAGTGAACTGCATTGATATGAGTAGTAACAGTAAATAAGTTTTAGAGCGGTCTTTCTTTTTCCATACAGTCGTACGAAGCCAACTGAATTAATGTGAGTATGTAGTAAATATCGTAATTTTGGACTATTAGCTGCTACTTTTGTCTGACGATTTGAGCCAAGGGGCTTATATAAAGGTGCGGCGGTTCTGTTGTTTTTCTTTCACCGCTAGGGCGCATTAACCAAAATCTCCGGTTAGCATGCCTCTTTACAGTGCCCATCGACACTGTTCTGTTTTAAACAGCAAAGTTGTTGCTGTGTTAAAAAGTAGAGTTGCTCCGATTCTATTATCGGAATCGGTATCGGTGCCGATATGGGTGTTAAGTATCTGAATCGGTATCGGCCAATCTGTTTTTAAAAAATCGGAAACTTCAGATACTTTTTACAGGTTCTATAATTTTAATATTTAGCAGAAAACCGTATTTTAGCCTGCTACACTAATAACAAATCATCAGCTGCAAGTTCCTTCTTTTTACTTAATGAATTCCGAGCCAGTCACACAATCTATTTCATGTCTATAGCCTAATAAACATCCACACAGCTGAGGAATATTTTGGCTTTAGTCAGGACGTAATCGCAAAGTGCGGTATTCCCAATTACAGCGATATGGTTTATTGCAGTCAATCACAAACAAAAGAACAATGATGAGAAACAAGAATGCGGTGTAATGTTTTTAATTACTAGCATTACAAAAGTAATTTGAGCAGCCGATGCATAAAGTTATCTATCTCTCTCTTGATCCTGACTTTATGATTTATCGGTATATAGTCTATCCTCCATCATATGCGGCGAGTGAGTCCTTCTTCAGTACTACTGGCTACATTTATAGTGATGGAAGATAAAGACGTCTCACGAAGATAATTGAATCATTAATTAAACGAAACATTTATTTGCTCTAAACATGTACAGGCGCAGAAGTTTGTTCAGCAGTAGAAGAAAGATTTACCCTACAGGATGAAAATATTCGATAGTTATAAGAAATTCGCGGTTTCGCGAGCAGTGAATTCCACGAATTATTAAATTCCGCAAATAATTAGTTCTATTTTTAATCACAAGAGAGAATAACTACTGCCTCAAAATTAAAAACTAGCCGCTAGGCATACATACTAAACGTAGTTGAGTTTCAAAACCTTTTTAAAATCATTGCTACAATCATTGCTCTAAAATCATTGCCAATGCATCACATTTCTTTACAAAACGAGTCAAGGTTGTCACAAGATATGCAGAATGGCGTCATCGCAAAAATAGCCGCTATGCAGAAGTACTAAATGTAGCCAAGTTCCAAAACTTTTTTAAAATCATCGCCGGGGCTTCAAGTTTTATTGCCATTGCATTGAACTTCTTTACAAAATTATTCAAGGTTTTCACAAGTTATTCAGCATGGCTTAGTCATCGCCAAAATCTCTCCTACAGTCTTTTGACATTGAAATCAACTCCATCAATCTCTAATACCGTAGTTGAGGACCATAAATAACCTGATCTGGACATTATGGTATGTATTTGATTTGCAATGCAGATACATTTTTCCATAATTAACTGCGTTAGTTAATTCTTTTGTTTAAAAACTGATCACTTTCATTAAATACTTCAGCTATTGTTTTTGTACTTCCTTAACACTTATTAATATCTTTTTGTTTTTGTGTTTACTGCAGATTGAGAATGAAATATAACCTATTCTGATTACTAAAACTAGAGACAAGTAGAAATATTCATCAAGGCAGGAATATTGGCAAGAGAAGCAACCAGTCAGCCTAGACCCCTTCATCAACAACAACTCCTTGATATCGCTGCAGCAAACATGAGTATATTATATATTTCATTTCATGTATATTTGCACTAGCTGTAAAACGTATCACAGATTTCCATTGTTCTCCCCAACATTATTGACATATATGGCTGCATATATGTATGCACTAGCTGTACTACCCGGCGTTGACCGTGTAATAGAAGAGTCTTTGGACAGAAAATTGATTTGTATTTAACATATAACAACATATCATGAGAGAAATGTGTCGTTTAGTTGAAATAAATGAGGAGAAAAATAAAAACAACTGTAAAGGTTTTAAAGCTTTGTCAAACAACTCTACCTTTTAAGCTAGTAGCCTGGCCTATTGCCAATAGAAAACTCCACTAAGCTAGTTAATAAGGTTAGGCTTCCAATGACAGTAAGCAATGACTTACCATTTTGCATTGTTGTCCAGGTCAGCTGTTTTAATAATAGCTATAGCTGGATTTCCAACAGAGAGATATACAGACTTTGAGAAATATATATATAGATAGACACTGTGTCCTTGATAATATATTAGTGCCCAACGGTATCACAATACTGCGACTCATGGATAGTGTGATCAGGGCAAAAAATTTCAGTAAACTGCATATTTGGAGTTGTTTTACAGTATGAAAGACAACTCTCGATAATCATCTTGCTGTGGATGAATCTGTTCCAGTGGACGGGTAATGCAGCTAGCGGTTTGGGGCCAAGCGTCATTCGACGATGCACGGGAGATCTTTTTCGCCCCGAGTGCAGCGAGAGTATCAAGGCGCGGCTTTCCATATGAATGAGTTGGCGAGTGTGAAGCGATTGATTGCGAGGCGGGCCGATTGATTGCGAGTGCGCAGCGATTGATTGCGAGTCGAGTGCAAGAGCGCGATGGTCAACTGCTCGGCGGATAAAGACTGGTAAGCCAAGGCGGGGGCTCGGCGGCAGAAATGCACGATCGTCAACTGCAAATATAGACGGGTATGAAGGGATGCAAGAATCTAGACACATAAATCTAGAATATTTACTAGATTTTACACTCATTTAGCTGTAGAACACATTGCAGATTTCCTTTGTTCTCCCCAACATTATTGACAGGTATATGTGTATATTCAGGGCAACAATTTCAGTAGACAATTTACATAATAATAAATCAGGGAAACAATTTCAGTACATTGCATATTTGGAGTTGTTTTAGTTTATGAAAGACAACTCTCAATAAACCTTATGTTGCACGTGAATCTGTTCCTGCAAGGCAGGTAATGCAGCTAGTAATAGCTATTGCTGGACCCAAACAGACATACTTTGAGAAATATATATATAAAAGATTAACTGAAAACAATGAGTGAGCCAGCAATAAAACTCAATTTACTTTAGAACAAATAAAACTGACTGATGCAACAATACAAATAAAACTGAATGAGCGCCCAAATAACAACCTGTTTATTTGCTGTTGTTGCCTCGGCTCTTAAGTTTTATTAAAGTTTACCGCAGAGACTGGTATCTGGTTCAATGTTTTTATTTTACTTTTTCTACAAACATTTTTGGGCCAAATCCGTTATGATTACCGATGGAGCAACCGACATAACATCACAGCCAAGCCGCATAGACGGAAGAGAACAACTCCCTTTTAGTGCAGCTGATGCATCAAGTGCAGTGCATATTGTCACAACTGTTGTTTTTTCTTGCTTCGTTCGACGGGGGACAACTCCGCAAAAACAACAGTTTATTAAGACAGGCTAGGTCCACTATTCCCAATAACTGTCATCATGGTAGCTTCAATACTTGTCGATCTCGTATCTTCACTAACTGTCGACACGGTAGTCGCATTAATGATTAACATTGGATTTCTAACAATTGTTTGGATATTATTATTAGGAATACCCATTGGGTCTGGTTCAAATAGTATTGGATCAATTTTTTTACAGAGTTGATTGTATCGGTGCAGTGAAAATTAAACACTATGTAATAAAAGGTTAATTTTTGGCAGATATCTCTACTATCTAGATGACGATGATCTGAACCAACAAATAGGTCTTGTTTTGTGTTTGATGGAGCTGATGAGAAATTGTAAACAATAGTTTGTTGCGTAGCTCAATGTTATTCTTACGCCTGGTGAGAGAAAATAGTAAAGTGAACAGAAGAGTGAGAGGCTCTGTTACCGAATGCGAAGGCTGTCAAAGACTGAATATTTGTCTGATAAATACATTGTAGCACACTTTTGAGACAGTCGGGTGTAAAACATGAGGACACATTCCTTTTCAGCTCTTCTACCGAGTGCGACAGCGAGATCATACAACAAGAGATCATAGATAGAGGTTTGTTCTCCATGTCTAATTTTGCTTCATTAAACTGCCAAATAACGTTTGTTTTCTGGTGTGTGTCCATTTTCATTAGCTTCCTGACCACCTATGTATTGGTTCCCTCCTAAATTATTTAACATGTTTCACACGCGGTGCTGAAATGAACGATGAAAGCCATGTTGAAGGTGTGTAAAATGTGTGCATTTTAAAAAGGAAACATTGTGTTTAGCATTATATGAATTGTTTCATTTTGCATTGCGACATTTTGTCAACAAAATATCAAAATGGCAAGTTCAGTCTGTAAGGAAGGCAAGTGTATGACATTGTGAACAGTTTGCAACATGTTTTATTCATAGCTATTGTTATTAACTTTGCAATACTTATTCGCACATTGATAAGGCATTTCAACTGACAGTTCATTAGCTTTCGTACAAAAAACTTCATGGAAACTAGTATACAGGCTACTCTGTAACAATATAATTAGTGTTGTGTGTTTGTTCTACTCTTGCTTGTACAAGATTAAGAGTAGTAGCAGTACGCTGAACCCCCCCCCCCCCCCATCCATTAGTTGTGACTGCTTCCGTGTGTCCATATTCTTCAGGATTTTTTACTCCTCATGCCATCCTGCTATTGGCGACATTGCTGTCAACGATGAAGACTACTTCTGCTTACATGATGAAGATTGTCTTTATGATACTGTTATTAGCTTTTATCTGAAGCACCTTAAATACCAGGTATGAGTTGAAACTGCATTGTTCGACGATAGATAGTAAACTGTTTACAATGATTAAAAACAGTTTAACCATATAAAAACGTGATGAAACTCTTTTTAATCAGTTTAATCATGTGTAGTATACATATTTTATATAGTAGCCAGGGTTCCTTAAGGTTGACCTGCAATAAAATTTACATTACAGTTATTTGGTATCAAAAGATTCACCATGTCTTACTCTGTTGTGTTGTAGGTGCCAAATACGTGGAAATGTGATTACAAGCTCTTAAAAGCTCAAAAACGAAAAGCCGCCATAGACTGGAATCTCTTTATTTCGATGACGTAGCCATGAAATTTGGTTATTGTCTTGTCACGTGATGTTCTCAAGCGAATTGAAAGGCCAATAAAAAGCTCAATATAAAACTTATTGTAGTACTAGTTTATGACAAACACTTCGGGTTTTACCGAAGACCCCGTATCAAATATAGATACTCGCTACTTTACAGTTTTGTTTCGGCCTGGTCTAATTGGCAAGTCGTAATCTGATCATGTGACCCAATACTTCGCAAATAATTTTTGCAGCACTTTTCGATTATCACAGGTGACCAGCAGGCTCGTCATGATTATCAGACAATGATATGTACTCCTTCGAGATAAGGCTAAAAAATTAAATGAGTTTTTACGGTAAGTTATAAGATATCACTGCTAAAAGTGACAGCATTTACAATGACGATAGAACAGACGCGTAATAACAATAGACATAGTTTTATTGAATGACTAAAGTATATTTGTGAAAATATTTCGACGAATAAGGTTGCATGAAAGTGTAAACAGAAACCATCTAACACATCTACATCACATTTGAGTCGTTTTGGAAAGAGAATCCAAACTACGGCGGTCTCGTGTGGCTGCGATTAACTGTTCGTTTTTTAGCTTTTAAGAGCTTGTAATCACATTTCCACATATTTTGCACCTACCACACAGCAGAGTAAGACATGGTGAACCTTTTGATACCAAATAACTGTAATGTGAATTTTATTGCAAGTCAACCTTGAAAGGTTGATGCGCAGTTGACGAAGCTCTAATTTTTTTTCTTGTGTTATCGTTAGCATCGTTAGCGATAATTTTCTGGTTACGGTGTAAGTTTAACGCTTGATTACACCCTTTCACGGGCGTGCAGGTGGGGTGACATGCGGTAGGGTGGTGTTGTGAGGCTGTGAGGTGTTGTAGCGGTAAAGCATCGGTGTTGGAGAGGTGAAGATATTTATTAAGTGTTCGGAGAAAGTGAGAATTACATTGAATATATATACGTGGGGTAGAGTGGGTTGGTGGCGAGAAATATAACGTATTGTGTTGAGATGGAGAGTGGTTTTCCGAAGCTGGTGTTCGGTGAGCACGGTGATGGCTCGTGGGAAAGATTTATAGAAGAGATGAATTTGTATATTGAGAGTGCTGTCGAGAGGAGAGGTTATATAGATGATGATGGCGACAGAGTGCCTAATATGAGAGGTAGAGCTAGGTTAGTGCCACTATTGAGAGCTATTGGGCACAGCGGTAGAGAAGTATTGAAGAGCAGGGTTTAACGTAGATGGTGCAAATTCTACCTATGAAGAGGCAGTGGAGGTTTTGCAGGGTTATTATGGTAGACAAGAGAGTATGTTCGTGAAGGGGCATAAGTTTCTGATGGCTAGGCAGGCACTTGGAGAAAGTGATAGAGAGTACTTACAACGGATAGAGAGTTTGAGCAGATATGCTGAGGTAGCGAATAATAATGAAAGGGTAAGGTTTGCCCTTGTAGTGGCAGTTAGCGGGTTGAAGGATAGAGAAATAAGTAGAGATTCGATGAAGAACGCCAATCTGACTTGGGAGTTGTTACATGAGGCATTGAGGGCTCGTGAGATGGCAAACAATTCGGATAGATTCTTGAGAACTGAAAGCAGAAGTTCTGACTTAAAAAGTGAGGTTAAGATGGAGGTAGCAAAGAGGTCAGAGTTTGATAGCCGTGCGCAGTACCGGAGTAACGGTAGAGATAGAAGCTACGATTCAGCGGGTAGATCTTCCCCTAAAAGTGGTAGAAGGTATTATAGTAATAGTAGTGAGAAACGTGATACAGACGCTCCCCTACTTACGAACATTCGAGTTACGAACAACGGTACATACGAACATGTCTGCGCGTAGGTCCGATGCTATTACCGATGTATTAGCGGCGGAAAGAATCACAACTCAGAAGAACCACCCAGCATCCACCTTCCTCGGCCCAGTTCGTTGCAGTGCATAAGTGCGTGAACGTATCTCCAGTTCGCAAAGAACTTTTTTTATTTTCACAGTACGTATTGTAAATGAATTTGTCGGCCTTTACTTGGCACGATCTAGACTAATAAAGAAAAGAGAGTGTGTGTGTAGTTTCATTCAGCTTTTTATTAGCGAAGGAAATTTCACTAGCCGAGAAGCATACCGCAATCTGCTCTGCTCAACTATGTGAGAGCGCTCCTTTATATACAATAATATCAACCGTTCCGACTAACGGCGAATGGTAAGAACACCGGCTAACAAGGTGAATAAATAGGACCGCTAGCGTGTTGGTATGACAACAATATAAGTGATGATAAGTGACAGTGTTATGATGGGATATCAGATATAGCAATAGCATAACGAGTGAAACAATGATATAATAAAAGGACAACACATACAAAAAAATAAGACAACAACAATAAGTGATAGCATAATGATTAAAACAACGATATAATAAAAAGGACAACACATACAATAAATAAGAAATGCAGCGTCATGGCCCGGCGTCCACCACAGTATTCTCTCCATTTTAATAAATATTTTTTCAGTACAAACCAATACAGGTTACTTATACAAGCCTTAAACATACTTATATAAACCTTCAATATACTTATATAGGGCTTAAACATAAATTATAAAACCAAATTTAGCACCTAAGCAACTTACGAACAAATTCACCTTACGAACGATCGTTTGGAACGTAGCTCGTTCGTAAGTTGGGGAGCCGCTGTACTAGTAGGTATGGGACACATAACAAGGTCGGCAGTGTAATAAGGACAGTGGCAGTAGGAAGTATAGAGACAATAGCAGGGGATGGCACCACAGAGCTGGGAGTTGGCATAGGCCCAGACCTATCTAGCTAGTGCCCAAGGCACCAGAGATGTGCAAGTGTCCATGGGATATGATAGAGAACACAGTCATGATGAGGTAAGTGATGGTGCTAAGAAAGTAGCTGAACCAGTATCTATAATAGAAAAGGTTTGCTCTTTTTCAGCTGAGGTATCCAGCAACGGAATGCTAGACAGAGATGGTCATGAGAGAAAGGTAGCAGAGATTGAAAGAGAGGAAAAGGAGGTACAGAGGAAGTCAAAGGAGAAATTGGCTAAGCTAACAGCCATATGTGAGGCAGCAGTCATGGAGTTGGAAAATGTCAAGGCATTCAGGGTAGTTATGCAGGAGTTAGCTGAGGTTCAGAGGAGAATTGCTGGTAGCAGACCTGCACTGGTGGCAGGTAAGGTCGAGCGAGATAGGTCTGGGCCTATGCTAACTCCCAGCTCCGTGGTGCCAACCCCTGTGCAGCCGGTTGAGCCTGCCTCTTATTGGGGAGAGCGAGGTAAAGACAGAAGAAACGGAGTGAAGGTTGAGGAGTCATTACTGACCTAACCAAAAGACTCCGGGCTAGTTGGGGTTGGTGAAAGTAGTGTTGGAGATGTTAGTGGAAGTGGTGCAGGTAGTGACAGTGGTCGAGGTAAAAATATTGGTAGGGGCGGAGGTCAGGGTGATGGAAAAGCCAGTGCAGACTGGCAATGAGGTGGCAGTAATGAGGAGAGTATTTTAGATAGTGGCTCAGAGTCAGACAAGCCAGGGGCATAGCCTATGGAGACTGCCCTAACGGAGTAAGGTAATGAGCAACACAAGGTAAGTTACTACGTATGCTTGTTGGTAGTGATGAGGTGGCCCAGAAGAAAAAGAAAGGACGTTGTATTATGGGATTTGCTAGGCTCAGGCTATATTGGTGTCTGAGCTCAAGGCAGTACAGGTTAGGTTCTGGAAGGTTAGTGGCCCATACAGAAAAAAGAAAAGGGCATGTTGTATAATTGGGTTGGTGGGCCCGGGCTTCGCTAATGTCTGAGGTCATGGTAGTTACGAGAGGTCACGAGAGGTTACAAGAAGTCAAGGAAGTGGTAGTTGAGGGAGCAGTATATAGGACCGGGATCTTCTTCGCTTCAATCTCATGTAATGTAAGTGCATATACTTATACAACATCCCATACTTTATTTACTATAACTACTAAAGATATTCTTGTCAAACAGTGATTACTTGCCAGTAAAAGGTGAGTAGAAATACACAAAGAAGATTTTTTTTGTGCCATGCGCAATTAGCCAAATCAGCCATACAGCTCCGTAAACATAAATCTATGCCTTATTTAATACGGGGCGTATTAAATAAGGCATAGATTTTCCTTAGTCTGTTTCCGCTATCGTCCTGCCATCAACCGTTGGTAGTGGCAGTGAAAATTTAATATATCTGTTTAAATTGATTCCCACAGTTATCTACTATGGATTACATAATACATTATAATCAAGTTCTACATTCTAACAAGCCTTACTAACGGAAAAAACCGATAATCCAGTTTTTATGAAATGTAGAGCACCATCTACAAACAGTCAGATAGGTCCGTAGCAAAGCTATTAAAGTCATCGTAGCAACTCACAGTGTTTACTGTATGCAAATACCACACTAAATGCTTGATAAAAATTGCTAGTGAGTCGAAATAACAAAGAACTTCAAGTTGCAAAGAATCTCAAGCCCCTGAACAAACTAAGGTGAGGTAATAACAAACTCATTTACTTAATATGTACTTCGATAAATAATCAAACGATTCATTAATCAAAGATTGAACGCATTGAATTGCTCATTGAAAATCTTGCGTTTTCTTCACCTAATCATGCATTTTCCAAAACAAAGCAGCTTCTTGCTTGAGTATTGTTTGTTGGTGTTTACTGTAGTCAGCTCGATCAATGCATAATAGGGGTCGATTATAATGAATCATTGTCAAACTTCTCAGTCCATATTTTACATATTGGTTATAAACTATACAATAAACTACTTTTTGTCATAGCCATTGAATGTATGAAACACTCAGTGTTTCATACACTCAATGGCTTAATTCATTTTGTTTAATTTTTTTAGGCTAAGACGGCAGCACTACATAACATTATTAGCTACTATTACCTACTAGCTACTATACTATTGGGCTTCATAAATAGAATACCTATTGTAAATATTTTTTAATAAACCAGTAGAATTGGACAATTTGTTATATAGCATGCCTTTGCGGATCATTATCAAGACTTAGCTCGCCCATTTACAAAATTGGAGACTGTATTGCTCTTTGAAACATCAAACAAATTTCAACACAAAGTGTAGAACCTTCATGCAACTGATGGTTTGGTTAGTTTTAAATTATTATATTGTGCCATGTAGAACTTATACTGTATTATTGTGTTGTTACATTATATTCTGGTGTATTGTACTATAATAACTGTATTATGTTGTATTGTATGTAGTGTTGCATTAAATAGTGTTATAGGATTTATGTGTTGCATTATGCCGCACGATATTATATATCAATACATGTTTCATTGTATTTTAATCTATTGAGTTACATTGTATTATTATAGTGCTCACATATCAATTATTACTTTACATTATTACTATTGCTCCACATTGGCCAAGCATGGCGTTGACATGGTAATTCATTAGGCTGAACAAAATGGCGCCTTGAACGAAAACTGTATCAGTTCGTTACAGCCGTACCTAAATACGCTAGTGCCTCGACATGTGAAAACTGAAATAAGAGCAAATTTATGCGTAAAGTTATCCTTGAAATACAATAATCTTTCGTCATTGAGCATAAAAGCCAGTTCTCGGCGGCCACAATGCGAGTCACTATACGAGACAATTTGACTCAGCAGTTTTGAGTTCACAATCAATACTGTAGAAGATTTAACTTCATACATGTACAGGTATTAACTTTTTGAGCACTTTGTTTTATCTTTAATATAACATTTTCAGAACCAAGTATTTTCAAACTATTACAGCAACATTATAGACACTGCTTAATGACAACTTGGTTCAGATTTTTTAGCAAATAAAGATTATGAAACGTAAATCATGGAAAAAAGTAGTGCCAGTACTAATAACACAAATCAAAATCATACATCTAAGATGTAAACTGTAAAAGATTTACCTGTTTGATAACTAGACAACTTACTAATAGTTTTTACAGAGGACTGACGTTATGCAACAACATTGTGAAGCATCGTCATGCAAGACTTTAGGCATCAATGCACTGGTCTTTCAAGGTTTGATGCCATTTTTATTGATGAACGAACTGACTAAACATGAGTTAGCTTTCAATATATTTTCAATAGTTGAATCATTGTGAAAAGTAAAAAAGAAAAATTTTGTTGAATATTCTGATGAACACGACTTCAAACGCCTGTGACCTTATATTAGGCACCTATTGATCTTGTATGACCAGGTGACCTTGTATCACACTCCTAGGTTTTTTAAATACGCTTAAAATATACCGCTATTTCGTAGACTTTTACATACTCCTAACTAATTTCTGTGCCATTTCATTGGTTCATCGGGAATAGAATGCGCTTTGCACAAAGCCACAATAGTGAATTGTAGCTTACTAAGGTAAGCTGTGCATAGCTAATGCACATAGCTTGCTATGTTAGCACCACATAGCAAGCTATGTGGTACTAACATAGCAAGCTATGTGGTGCTAACATAGCAAGCTATGTTAGCACCACATAGCAAGCTATGTTAGCACCACATAGCAAGCTATGTGGTGCTAATAACAGTTGCGGACAATTTCAGTTGTAAACTGATGGCAGCTTCTAATTTCATTATTTATTGATGTTGCGCTTTAAAATAATAGTAATAAACTGGCAACTAATAAAAGCAATAATGAAATCTAGACATTTAAAAATATACTAATGGTCATAACTATAACCAAATATAATTAAAATGTAATGGATATCAAAGAGGAACAATTTCAATTTATATATATGAAATCTTTGATTAAAAAATGTTGAACCAACTCATGCTTCTTTGTTATGATATAGCAACACTTCCAATGTCATAACAAAGTTGGTAAGTGAATAAATGGCTATTTTCAGAAGCCAATTTATGAGTTGACACTAACGATAAACATATTACATCAAATGTAATAGGTCGAATGTCAAGCCATTTTCCCAGCAACATCATGCAAGTTGACAAAGTTTAAGGAGGAAATAACTCCACCATAACTCCGATATTTTTATCTATATTAAGAGTAAATTATCAACAAGAAAGTTTTTCTATGCAAATCCAAATGCCAGTTAATTCTCTAAACATGTTAATCCTCTAAGCTTATGTTAATCCTTTAAACTTATGTTATATAATAAATCCTGGAAAAATATCATTTGTTTCCATATTCTTTCAACCAAAAACTCCATAAACAGTTAATAGAACGGTTAGTGTTTTATACAAAAATGTGCTAAGTTTCTGCGATTATAGCGAGTGGCACCATTAAAACAACTGACTCATTACATAAATGGTGTAAGTTTCTAACAAGCATAACAGAGCTGTAGTGACGCGCTCATGGCATGTGACTGGAATATATACCAACCATACTTTACCGAGCAGAATACTGTTTGCTATTAAACCTCGTCCACAAGCCTTCATCTACCTCATCCGTTATTGTTTCCAGATTCAACAGGTGTTCTATGGTCACCTCTGTGAAAGGTTTATCACAGACTCCCTCTTTCAGTCCTTGTTCACTGAATGCAATACATGTCGCTACACAGTGATTCATATCTAGCAAGGTTTCTTCAAATAGCAATTCATCCGAACTTTGGTCTTTCAACTTCATCTTAGTGGACTTTATCACTCGTTGCCTCGACAACTCGTCTAACAAAACAGTAGTAACTATATACATGTACAGTAGATGTATACTATATACATGTACAGTAGATGTATACTATATACATGTCCAGTAGATGTATACTATATACATGTACAGTAGATGTATACTATATACATGTACAGTAGATGTATACTATATACATGTACAGTAGATGTATACTATATACATGTACAGTAGATGTATACTATATAAATGTACAGTAGATGTATACTATATACATGTACAGTAGATGTATACCATATACATGTACAGTAGATGTATACTATATACATGTTCAGTAGATGTATACTACATACATGAACAGTAGAGCATACTATATACATGTACAGTAGATGTATGCTATATACATGTACAGTAGATGTATACTATATACATGTACAGTAGATGTATACAATATACATGTACATTAGATGTATACTATATACATGTACAGTAGATGTATATTATATACATGTACAGTAGATGTATACTATATACATGTACATTAGATGAACAGCAACAGATAAAGGTGTGTTTTTTCATTGAAAAAGAAACGTACCTAAGATAAGCATTAAATGGAATTTTACACCGGAAACTCGTTTGCTTGAAATAAATACAATAGTTAAAAATGACATCAAAAACAAACTTGCTGTTAGTTCCGATACGTCGTAAGAAATGTTTACAATATAGAGAAAATAAAGTCAATGGAAAATATAAAAAACACTTCGAGAAAAAAAGTAACGGAGTATTTTTCTTCTTGATTTGTTGAGATGACAGATGAGTGTTACAGCTGTCAAGTCATACTATGACAGATGAGTGTTACAGCTGTCAAGTCATACTATGACAGATGAGTGTTACAGCTGTCAAGTCATACTATGTATGTCATCTGATGGTTACCATGGAGAGTCATTTGCTATTTATCTTAAAGTTTGCCAACCACACATAATAAGACAGGACTCAGTAGAGTAAATTAACCCTTTGACCAGGTATAAGCCCCCTCAAAAACAACCGAACTCATGTAATTTATTTTCAAAAATTCAATAAAATCGATATTTTATGAACATGCATAGCTCAAATCTTAAATTTATTTCTATGAACAAAAATTTTTGTACATAAACATTCATTCTCATATCTAGTACTAAAAAATACAACCATGTGCAATTGTCCCTGTATAAAATGCTTGGAAGCATTTTTTTTTTGTAGAATCAAACGCTATAACGTAGCCGTGCGAGCCACCATAACGATCATTTTCTCTGTATATTCCAAGTATATTAAAAGTCCAAAAAGTTTACATCACTTCTATTATTTGAATTATTTTTATTCTGATCAGACAAAAAATCACTAATGATCGCAGGATCAAATCTTTTATTTTACTGTTTTGAAAGTCGAGCCGATGTTGACTGGTTTTTCCGACTTTGATTCTTTTCCAAAGAGGCGTGATTTGTTTAGCTTTTAGCACAAAGCAACGCCTCTCAGACAATCGTTTCATATTGTAAATCATCGACCGATGTCTTGTTGATGATATTTAAAACTTACTAGTGTTCATATCCTTTGTTTAACGTAACTAGGCGACAGCTTTATAAACGCCTACCGAAATAGACATAAATGTCATTTCCACACGCAACCAGTAAATGACATTTTGGTCATTTCCCCTGCCAAAGGGTTAACAACCATTTGAATTAATTTTATGCTAAAACAAAAAATGGCATGATAGCAATGCTACATGCTGAAGTTGTGACCACTGAGCAGTGAGCAAGACTTATAGATTTGTGTATTTTAATAAGTTCATCAATAAATACTTTCAGCAACTGATGCTCTTGAGCTTAAATCAATCAAACAGGAATTAATTAAAAATATGCTATTAATTTGCCCCTAAAATTCATCACATGAAATAACTTTCAATGAAAATCGTATCGGCTGTGAGCTGTTACTACATTCAGGATGGCGAACGATGCGCTGATAACATAAATTATTTATAATATGCTAACCGGAGGTGTTGAAGTCTATAGTCTGTAAATCGTACTTTAACCCGACACCAATAGCTTTTACATAACTTTCTTTTAAACACCAGAACCTGCAACACATACAGATAACATTACAAGAATGTTTTAATGACAAAAGAGTGTTTTACATAAACATAAAAAAGAATGGTGAGAGAACCTTGATGGTTCAGTTACAAATACAAATATTTACTAAATTACTACGAATATATAATATAATAAAAGCAAGCTGTGGCAACCATTAAAATACTTTTTAAATTTATAACTTTTACGTAATAACACAAAATATAACATCTAAGTAACTAAAAATTCCATTGTCATACAGCCCACGACCAAAGTGATATTGGAAAAACAAGAAAGGGTACTGATGGTTGAGAAATGCAATATTAGCAGTCAAATGGCACTGAAGTTCAATAGGATAACTGCAATGGTAGCTGTAATATACTGTGTGTTATTATGTACAACAAACAGCAATAATGAAAGGAAAAGATTATATGTTTATATCTTCCCCCTGCAATAGGAGAAATGCAATATTAGAAGTCAAATGCACTGATATTATTAGAATAACCAATATTATTAATATAGTAATACAGTAATAATAGAAAACCAATGCACAATTGTTTACATTTCAAAACATCATAGCAACCAATATCAAGAAGTTGTGATATTTTATCTAGATTTTTAGAAAATCTAATTAACAAAATTATTTAGCAAAAATAATAACAGTAACATATTGCCCAACATCGGTCACTATATACTTTGATCTCGTAAATTCGAATGACTTCTTATAATTATATCTTATAAATTCGAATAATTATTCTTATAATTAAGCATCGTAATAACCTTATAAGATTCGTTGGAAAAATATCATCGTCATTCCCTTTAATTTCGCTGCTTTGGACATCAGTTGGAATACCAAAGTACTCGTTATAAGTGTCCAAAATGTCAGTTACATTGAAATCGGCAAAAAAGAAACGATTACTTTTCTGTACTTTTACGTTAATTACAGAAACCTCCAGCAATTAGACAATGCCATAGACTGGTGAAATGTGCACGTTTTTCTCGTGAAATGGGCACGACTTAATAGTTCTACTATTTGTTGCACAGCCTTATTGGCATTTCGATGACCGGTCTTAATTTTGATTAGATTTTTGGCCAAATTAATCTGTCTATTTATGTACAATCCGATCAGATGGGTTAGTTTTAGGATATTGTGGTAGCCTTTCAAAGGCTTGGTAACATATTTAATAAGGTTTATATGTGTTTTGTATCATTATTATACTTGAACGACTCTACAGAAAAATGGTTAAATGTGTTGAAGAAATTTCGGTACAAGGGTTTGGTGACGGCTGTTAACGCATAATTCTTCGGGAGTTGTGTGTACTTATGCATTTATCATAAATATCCCAAACAATCGCTTTGCTCGTGTAATATATAATTAATATTAATACTGTTTTAATTACTGGTTGAAATTAAAAATATAATTATTAATGTTGACCATATTCCCATGACCAAACACGAACGAAGCGATTGTTTGGGAGATTTATGATACCTGCATATGTGCACACAACTCACGAAAATTATTCATCAGCGGCCGTCGCAAATCCTTGTACCGAAATCTCATCAACGAATTTAACCATTTTTCAATGGAGTCGTTTAAGTATAATAACGATACAAAACACATATAAACCTATTTAACCCTTTCGCGGGCGAATTTTCAAAACTAAATCAGACTCCCATGGGCGAATTAATTTTCCAAAAAATCAATTTTTTTTAAAAGGTTCATACACTTTTCTGTGTGCTATTATGTGCATACATCTATGTTTAAAGGTGCATATGTATACATGTATATGTCTATAGGCATATATATATTATAAACAAATAAAAATGTATAACATAAAATATATGCTTTTCATAATAATTGTCTATTTACGAATGATATTTTCAAAAGCATTCTCCTTTACAAAGGCCCACATCACAGTCTTTGCACCATGTACTTGTTTGTGTAACAAAGAGCTCCCACAAAAATGTACTTCCTGGATTGACAGGCTTAAAAAACTTTTCAAAATACTCTACTGGTTGAGCATCTACTAGAGTAAATACTGGGCCTATCACTGCTATAAACTGCTGAATTGTAGGAGATTTATCTCTGTTTATGTTGGTTATATTCTGCCAGGCACTGGCATCACTCCTACTCACATCCTCATCATTACTGCTACCAGCCTTTTTATCACTGTCACTTCCAGATTTAAAGTCATTACAATCACAATTCAAACCTGATTCCCTGTCATCTCTTGCTACTAAATCTAAAAAGTCACTGTCAGCTCTGAATCTCTTAGTAATTTCGGTACTAGTACTTGCTTTATTAGAATAATCTCGGGAGGTTCTTCTAAAAGTCGCCATGACGGTAAACTAAAGTCAAACTCTCAAAAAATTCGGTAAATAAAAGCTAAAACCGAAGCAAGAAAAATAAAAGTGGATAAATTATTTAGAACAATTTTCTAATTTTTTTCGAAAGTTTATTTATTCATCACTGCTAAAAACGATCGTTTTTTTTCAACCTTGAAGTCAAATTTTGAGGCTAACCTAAACTACTATATCGTAGCTTGCTATTGGTAAAAAAGTAAACAAAAAACGGCATTTAGCTAACCAGAAACGGCAATAAAAAAATACGTTACCGAAACGACAAAAACGTCGCACTGCCCATTAGCAGCCGTATCGCAAAGCGACAAAAACGTCGCACTGCCCGCGAAAGGGTTAAATATGTTAGCAAGTCTTTATTATTTGTAGAAAATTTCCTCAACCTTACCCATCTGATGGGATTATAAATAAATAGACAGATTAATTCAGCCTGAAATCGTTATTAAAACTTGACAAGCCTTATTTTTATCAAAATTAAGACCGGCAATTGAAATGCCGAGCGACAGAGAATAGAACAATTAAGTCGTGCGCATTTCACGAAAAAAAACCGTACACATTTCACCAGTCTATAGCATTGTCCATTTGCCGAAAGTTTCTATAATTAACGTAGAAGTACTGAAAAGCAATCATTTATTTTTTGCCGATTTATAAGTAACTGACATTTTAGACACTTATGAGTACTTTGGTATTTCAACTGATGTCCAAAGCAGTGAGAGTAAAGGAAATGACGATGATATTGTTTTAACGATTCTTATGAGATTATTACAATATTTAATTATAAGAATAATATTCGATTTTATAAGATTTCATTATAAGAATAATTATTCGATTTTATAAGATTTAATTATAAGAATCAGCATTTGAATTTACAACATCTAAGTATATAGTGACCGATGTTGGGCAATATGTTACTGTTATTATTTTTTCTAAAAGGTTTTGTTAAATAGATTTTCTAAAAATCTATATAAATATCACAACTTCTTGATATTGTTAGCTATGATGTTTTAAAATGTGAACAAACTGTGCATTGGTTGTCTATTATTACTGTATTATCATATTAATAATATTGGTTATTCTAATAATATCAGTGCATTTTACTTCTAATATTGCATCTCTCCTATTGCGGAGGAGGGATATAAACATATAATCTTTTTCTTTCATTATTGCTGTTTGTTGTACATAATAACACCCACATCCAGTACATTACAGCTACCATTGCAGTTATCCTATTGCACTTCAGTGCCATTTGACTGCTAATATTGCATTTCTCAACCATCAGTACCCTTTCTTTTTTCCAATATCATTTTGGTCGTAGGCTGTATGACAGGGGAATTTCTAGCATTAAAAGTTGACTTGCAACAAAATTCACATTACAGTTATTTGATATGAAAAGATTCACCATGTCTTACTCTGTTGTGTTGTAGGTGCAAAATATGTGGAAAGGTGATTACAAGCTCTTAAAGATGTGGCTGCGTCAAAAAAGTCTATTTAATGAAATTAAGACCCATAAAAGGCTAAAACATCAGCTACAAGCTAATGCCATTTTTGTCTTTGTAGACCAACCCTGTCCCGGGATATATGCGTTTGAATGAGGCCCTCTTTTAAAAAGCTTACGTTCCAGCGGGTGCTTCTTTTGTGACGTCACTAGTGATACATCTGAAAAGAAACCACGAGCAATAAATATGAGGTCGCTTCCTTAGCCAATCATCAGCGCGAAACTTTTATATAGGCCGTAATAAAAGTTATCACTCGTAAAACGCGTTGTCTGTGATCTCAAATTTAGGGATTTTACTCTATTATTATTAAATTGCCTGGACATCGATATTTACTAAACTAATTAACATCGTTACTTTAATGAATTACTCGATCGACACATTTTATTGGCGAACAACATCATTGTAAAAGATGCTGTGAAAGTTACTGCGAAGGTGACTCCGAGTTTTCTGGGCATCAGTTTTCAGTGCTACTGAGGAAGATCGGAGAATGGAGGTAAATTTATCTTTTACTTTGAGTCTCCTATAGATATACTGTTGAGTTTACATTCAGATTATATTTCCCTGTTTGAGGCTAAAATGTAATTTCCTGCGCGTGCGACATACGTATGTACAGTAAGTTGTTTCCGGCTTCCTTTTAATCCATTGCGTCTAGCAATACAATGGCTTAGATTGATGAATATACTTAAGGTAATATTTTTAGTACTCATTAATACATGTACCAATTAATAAAATTATAACTTTTTGCCATCACTAATCATCGTTTTATAATTTTTTATCGGTTCACCTAGCTACATTTGCTTCAAATTTTCTGTGGCAGTTTTATCTAGTAAATTAAATTTATGATTTGACTCTTGATGTTCACTTCTCACTTGTAGAAAGTGAAGAAAATCGATTGATCAATGCAAATCTCTAACTTCCAGAACCAAGCTTTGAATCGTTGGCTTAACGTACTTACGCCTTTGTTAAACATTTATTCATTTTTAAAATTACACTCGCAATCTATCTAAATCCCAATTTGAAAGCTTTCAGTAGATACGCGTTAGAATGACATATCTATGAATGACATATATTTATTGCATTTGTTTTACTGATTACAGGATGTTTATGTCGTCCCACCAGCCGAAGCAGCTTTGTCAGTGTGGAAAATGCCATAAGTGAAAAAGAGAGACTTGAATGTGTGCTGCATAAATCATGATGTTTTGTTTGAGTTTGCTGCAGTAGATGAATCTGTCTTATCGTATCAGCTAAAACTACATGAGTGGCCACAACTGGATGAATATTTTTAATAAAAGCTTTATGCTGAGATGAAAATTCTTTTGCTCGTAAAAATTATATAATATTGTTGAAGATAATGCAAAACATGATTTGCAGCAAATTGTAGTGAATTGGATACGGTTTATGGATGTCCGCAGAACTGGAGAATGTGAGTTCAAATCCAGTTTGCAGCAGATTTCTCATCCTTAAAACTATGCCTATGTATAGTCTTTTCAAAGACACAATTTGCTTATTTTACTTACGGTTGCAAGAAACTAGTTTTCGGTGTGGGCAATGGTATACAGCCCAACCCCCCCCCCCGGATAGGCGTCGGGCATAATGTGAGCGGGGCTTTTAGGAGGCTGTATATCATTAGTGTGGGTAGCGACGGAACTGTGCCGATACAAAAACCTTATTCTACATAGTTTGCTTGACATAATTACCGTAGACCGGTAGAATTGGTAGTTGGTACTCAAATGTTTACACAGCATTTGGAGAAAGTGAGTAAGACAAATTTTCAATTTTCGTTATTTGAGGCCTTTGAAACATTCATAATAATGTATCTGTAGCGGGGTTTAAAATTTTACTTTAGCCAACGTGAGCAAATACAAAATAAAATATATGCCAATAGAGCCGTGTAGGACTAGACTTTTATCGCAAAAAGCCGATGTGAATACGAGATATATTGACAGATATATCACGCGTGACATCATTTTGGGCACGTCTGGGCATGTTTTTTAGCCTGAGCATTTATACCGCGATCAGATTTTTTCGATTTTAATTTTAAAATATCTTGGCAATGAGATCGCCTAACACAACAAACAACATATCAACTGATAAAGAAATGCTTTCTTTAAAAATCACCTCAAATTTGACGCAACCACATCTTTAAAAGCTCCAAAACGAACAGAAAATCGCAGCCACTCGAGACCGCCGTAGTTTGGATTTACTTTCCAAATATCTCAAATGTGACATAGTTGTGAGAGATGGTTTCTGTTTACACTTTCATGCAGCCTTATTTGTCGAAATATTTTCACAAATATACTTCACACATTCAATTAAACAATTTCTATTGTTCTTACGTGTCTGTTTTATCGTCATCGTAATGCTGTCACTTTTAGCACTGATATCATATAACTTACCGTAAAAATTCGTTTAATTTTTTAGCCTTAGCTTGAAGGAGTACATATCATTGTCTGACAATCATGACGAGCCTGTTGGTCACCTGTGATAATCGAAAAGTGCTGCAGAAAGTATTTGCGAAGTATTAGGTCACATGGTCAGATTACGACTTGCCGATTAGACCAAACCGAAACAAAAATGTAAAGTAGCGAGCATCTATATTCGATACGAGGTCTTCGGTAAAACCCGAAGTGTTTGTCATAAACTAGTGCTACGATAAGTTTTATATTGAGCTTTTTATTGGCCTTTCAATTCACGTGAGAATATCACGTGAAACGACAATAACCAAATTTCATGGCTACGTCAGAGAAATGAACAGATTCCAATATACAGCGGCTCTTCGTTTTTGAGCTTTTAAGAGCTTGTAATCACATTTCCACATATTTGGCACCTACAACACAACAGAGTAAGAGACATGGTGAATCTTTTGATACCAAATAACTGTAATGTGAATTTTATTGCAAGTCAACCTTTAATAATGACAATATTATTAATACTTACGATGTTAGCTCTGACACATACCTGTAGAAGGCATGGAGTTTGTTATCAGATTTGTCTATTTGTCTCCATTCATTATCTGTAAACTGTTTTCGCATTAGCCGGAAATATTCACGTAAATCTTTATTTATGGGACGATCCATAGACATAACATCTACTCCGACTCTGGCACCGCTCTCTAAGGCTAGAACAACCTTTAAATATACTCTTCGCATTAAGAAACTTTGTTCTATGAAACAATGATCTTCAAACATCGATTTAAAAAGGTTGCAATATTCAGATTTGAATTGTCTGCTCATTCATAAGTCAAAATAAATAAAAAAGCAACATGAAGACCGGTCAGTTTAAATATGTTTACAGTTTTACATACAAGATATTAAGATAAGACTTTCATATATGTGATAATTACTGTGATATTCTTTGCATATAATCTTATGCTATTTTAGGCCAAATTAGAGTTTACACACTAATAAACATGCTCTGCTTTTTCATTTCTCTACTACACAATCAGATGTAGCAACTTCATTATACTGAATAATAGGCCAGCAACCTAAAAAGCAGTCAGTAAACTTGCATTTTTCACAGGTACTTAGTCTATTGTACTTAGTCCTGTTTTTCTTAGTCCAGGTGCTACTAGCAAAGAATAAAAAACCGGCTGGCGTAATTACCACCAATCCTGGAGAACTGCTATACTTGATAGCTACTTCCAACAAACAGCACATGGTTTTTTACGATGCAGTTGTACTACCGTTTAACTATAAATTTTGTCCCTGCCACTAACCCAATCGCCATGATGTGAGACATTGATATCTATTATGTCTAACCCTGGTAGAAATGGTCGACCTTCAGCCGTACGAGAAAATGTAATATTGCTGTTTGAGCTACCAATGACTTCTTGTATTCCTTTCCTCAGCATAAGCCTGCCAATCTGCAATAGATCATTGTACGTCATTTATAATGAAAGCTACATTTCAACCACTTTGAGATAAATTTATATTACAAAAGGAAAATAATTTCCTGCTTGCTTATACAACAAAAAGCAGTTGTTAATTATTACACCAGTGCAATTTTTTAGCCATTGAACAACGAAACTTTCAACCTTGACGAACATTACACAACAGTAACTACCTGTATGATCATCAACCTTGATGAACATTACACAACAGTAACTGCCTGTATGATCATCGAAACTTTCAACCTTGACGAACATTACACAACAGTAACTACCTGTATGATCATCAACCTTGATGAACATTACACAACAGTAACTGCCTGTATGATCATCAACCTTGATGAACATTACACAACAGTAACTACCTGTATGATCATCAACCTTGATGAACATTACACAACAGTAACTGCCTGTATGATCATCGAAACTTTCAACCTTGACGAACATTACACAACAGTAACTACCTGTATGATCATCAACCTTGATGAACATTACACAACAGTAACTGCCTGTATGATCATCAACCTTGATGAACATTACACAACAGTAACTACCTGTATGATCATCAACCTTGATGAACATTACACAACAGTAACTACCTGTATGATCATCAACCTTGATGAACACTACACAACAGTAACTACCTGTATGATCATCAACCTTGATGAACACTACACAACAGTAACTACCTGTATGATCATCAACCTTGATGAACATTACACAACAGTAACTACCTGTATGATCATCAACCTTGATGAACATTACACAACAGTAACTGCCTGTATGATCATCGAAACTTTCAACCTTGACGAACATTACACAACAGTAACTACCTGTATGATCATCAACCTTGATGAACATTACACAACAGTAACTGCCTGTATGATCATCAACCTTGATGAACATTACACAACAGTAACTACCTGTATGATCATCAACCTTGATGAACATTACACAACAGTAACTACCTGTATGATCATCAACCTTGATGAACACTACACAACAGTAACTACCTGTATGATCATCAACCTTGATGAACACTACACAACAGTAACTACCTGTATGATCATCAACCTTGATGAACACTACACAACAGTAACTACCTGTATGATCATCAACCTTGATGAACACTACACAACAGTAACTACCTGTATGATCATCAACCTTGATGAACATTACACAACACTAACTACCTGTATGATCATCAACCTTGATGAACATTACACAACAGTAACTACCTGTATGATCATCAACCTTGATGAACATTACACAACAGTAACTACCTGTATGATCATCAACCTTGATGAACATTACACAACAGTAACTACCTGTATGATCATCAACCTTGATGAACACTACACAACAGTAACTACCTGTATGATCATCAACCTTGATGAACATTACACAACAGTAACTACCTGTATGATTATCAACCTTGATGAACACTACACAACAGTAACTACCTGTATGATCATCAACCTTGATGAACATTACACAACAGTAACTACCTGTATGATCATCAACCTTGATGAACATTACACAACACTAACTACCTGTATGATCATCAACCTTGATGAACATTACACAACAGTAACTACCTGTATGATCATCAACCTTGATGAACACTACACAACAGTAACTACCTGTATGATCATCAACCTTGATGAACATTACACAACAGTAACTACCTGTATGATCATCAACCTTGATGAACATTACACAACACTAACTACCTGTATGATCATCAACCTTGATGAACATTACACAACAGTAACTACCTGTATGATCATCAACCTTGATGAACACTACACAACAGTAACTGCCTGTATGATCATCAACCTTGATAAACATTACACAACAGTAACTACCTGTATGATCATCAACCTTGATGAACACTACACAACAGTAACTACCTGTATGATCATCAACCTTGATGAACATTACACAACAGTAACTACCTGTATGATCATCAACCTTGATGAACATTACACAACACTAACTACCTGTATGATCATCAACCTTGATGAACACTACACAACAGTAACTACCTGTATGATCATCAACCTTGATGAACATTACACAACAGTAACTACCTGTATGATCATCAACCTTGATGAACATTACACAACAGTAACTGCCTGTATGATCATCAACCTTGATGAACATTACACAACAGTAACTACCTGTATGATCATCAACCTTGATGAACATTACACAACAGTAACTACCTGTATGATCATCAACCTTGATGAACATTACACAACAGTAACTACCTGTATGATCATCAACCTTGATGAACACTACACAACAGTAACTACCTGTATGATCATCAACCTTGATGAACATTACACAACAGTAACTACCTGTATGATCATCAACCTTGATGAACATTACACAACAGTAACTGCCTGTATGATCATCAACCTTGATGAACATTACACAACAGTAACTACCTGTATGATCATCAACCTTGATGAACATTACACAACAGTAACTGCCTGTATGATCATCAACCTTGATGAACATTACACAACAGTAACTACCTGTATGATCATCAACCTTGATGAACATTACACAACAGTAACTACCTGTATGATCATCAACCTTGATGAACATTACACAACAGTAACTACCTGTATGATCATCAACCTTGATGAACATTACACAACAGTAACTACCTGTATGATCATCAACCTTGATGAACACTACACAACAGTAACTACCTGTATGATCATCAACCTTGATGAACATTACACAACAGTAACTACCTGTATGATCATCAACCTTGATGAACATTACACAACAGTAACTGCCTGTATGATCATCAACCTTGATGAACACTACACAACAGTAACTACCTGTATGATCATCAACTTAGTTAGCAATAAAACGAACTTTTTGTGTGAAAGGGTGATTGGATGATCATAAAAAGTGACTCAGAAAGAAATAGAAGTTGATTACAAATGAATAACATAATAAAATAACAAACAAGCAATGGAAGTACTGAAGCACACTTTGAACCAAAATAAGAGGTAAAAGTGTAACAAAAGTAGACTTTCAATGTCAAATTACATGTGAAAACTAAACTAGAAAACCATTGCAAATTTGATAAAAAATAAATACCAAATATGCAATCAAAATGTAACAACCAGCTAAAAGTCGAATATTAGATGGTATAAGAAAAAAATAGGCTATTAGGGTTGTACTGGTAAAAACCAGCAGTTTTAATGGTAAAACTGTCCTGGGAAAAACTGTTTTTACCAGATGAGTCGGTCAAACCTGAAAAAAATTTTTTTTTGTCGCAACCGGTTTTTTGTCGCCTTAATCTGGCATTACTTCATATTACAGCTCTATATATCGTGTTTTAATCATTTTGTAATAGTTACATGTATTTGTTGTTGTAGAGTAGTGCGAGCATTCCTTGCAGTAAATGGGTGAATAACATATATGTATACATTATAACATTTACGAATATAATATATATGTGCATGACGTACAAGTGTAGGATGAGAAAGCATAAGTGTCACCCAAGTTAAAGATACATGTGTTAGAGGAGGTTGCTCAAGTGCAGCAACATCCTCACTCAACCGGCCCATCTGAAGACAATGCAACTTGTTCTGCTTCTTGAGAGCTACTTGGTATTGGTGACGCCGTCAGTGTTAAAATTTGATGTTTAGCTAAATGTCCTCTCATGCAATCAGCTTTAGCACTGACCTTTGAACTGCCAAACTTGCATTCAATGTGTGAAAGTTTGTCGTTCACATATACTTTATCAAAATCAGCCCATATTGGGTTCCTCGGTCTACCTCCTGGCCAGGCTTGGGGCCACTAGTGAGTATTGACCGCACTGCACTATTTGCTGGCTAGACGACAGTAAGGTGCACTAGGCACTGCACTAGTGCATGGCATAGTAATAATATAAAATGCACTAGGCACTGCACTAGCAGAAATTCTTGTGCACTAGGCACTGCACTAGCACTTGTGCATCGAAAAGTGAAGTCAAAAATGCACTAGGCACTGCAATAGCAAAAATTATTGTGCACTAGACATTGCACTAGCACTAGTGCAGTGTAAAATCATAAATGCACTAGGCACTTCACTATTAAACTTCACTAGGCACTAGACCAATGAGCTTTTTTGCTATAGCAGCTGCAAGAATTGCTTGCTAATCAACAGATATCTACTGCTATCCGCTGCAATAATACAATTATAGCCGTGCCAAGGATGTCAGCCATGTATTTGTCAAATAAACTAGCCTCACCTAAAATTTCAAACAAACCATAGACCTACAATAATGCTCAATATTAAATAGTGCAGATGACAACAGATATCAAATAGTGCAATGTATTACAATTACAATAACTAAATATACTAAGCAAGCATGGAATGGAAGAATTCACTTCTTATTACATAAATGTACTATTTACAACAAGAAAATCTACCCTTGGATAAACCAGTATCATGTAAACAGTAAGTCATATTGATGGCAAAGTTGATAAGCAATATTGTTCAGAGAAGATGTTTATTAGACCGAAGGAACATTAGCCTTTCAAAGTTGGCGTCAGTCAGTTTAGATCTAGTTTAGACTAGTGCATACTATGTCGCACTAGGCACTGCACTTGCACTAGTGCATTTATAAAAAAGTTTCCAATCCGCACTAGGCATTGCACTAGAGCATTTTATGTTGCCCTGTGCACAGCACTTGCACTAGTGCGTTTATGGGAATTTTCTAATTCGCACTAGGCACTGCACTAGTACATACCATGTCACACTAAGCACTACACTTGCGCTAGAGCATCCAGGGACTCATGTCAAATTTGCACTAGCATTGCACTAGACATTTCTATTTTTAAATTGCACTGCACTATGCACTGCACTAGTGCAGTGCGCACTGCACTGCTAGTGGCCCCAAGCCTGCTCCTGGCATTGTGTAAAATGGAAATTACAAGCATTGTCCACAGTGGAATGAAAACTATGAAGTTAGTTGTGCGAAACTGCTATTCATATTTATATGAACCGAGTAGCCATTGGCTAGTAGCCAGTGCCCTTGTGAACTGTTAGTAGGCCTAGTTGATTGAAGTTAAATTTAACAGCAAACTTCAAAAGGTCTCAAAACCTGTGACAATGGACAGACAGACACTGATGGTTTCAGATGAGTGTTCAAGAGAATTATCTGATGTAAAGGAATTCAATTACAATGAATTATGTTGAAAGTCCCACAACTCTCTCTCTCTCTCAAACCATCAAGCTCAATTTCTATTTCAACTATGAAGCATGACTTCATAGTTAAAATGAAGCATAACGTCTGAGCATGACTCTCGGCATGCTCAGACGAAATATCTCATCAGCACCACCTAAAATCAAAATAATCGCATATAAGACCTTATGTCGACCAAAACTGAAGTTTGCTCTTGAGGTATGAGACCCGAGCGAAAAAAAGTATCTACAATTGCTTGAAATGGTCCAGAACAAGGCAACGCGTTTTATAAGTAATTTGAGGGGAAGGCAGGGAGTCACACAAGAAAAAGAACAGTTGGGGCTTGTGACTTTGGAAGAACGTAGACAGGTCCAAAGGGTTAAAACTCTACATACTATTATAAAATCAACAGACCCATCTTTGAAGGTATTAAACGATTTTATTGACACTTGTTTTAAGGATGATCGTCCACAAACACGGGCTAAATCCAAGGGACAACCTTTGGCAATTTCTAGTAACCGCGATAAATGTTTAAATAGTTTTATACCGAGAACCACTCGCGAACTTAGAATTTAACCATTTTTTACCAATTGATCCTGATGGTCTCCCCTTCCGCCTCGGGGCGGTCTAGGGGCTCTACTTTAACATGAACTCAGTCTCCCTTTAATGTCATTGTTGTAAGACATACTTCAATATATTAGGTACATGTATTTACAAATATAATATCCCCTCTACTTCTACATGTATAACAATATATGTGTATTTACATCACAAACTCACAATACAATCACTTTATAGATGGATTGAATTTATACAAAGAAGAGCCGTGAGATTTATATGTAATTTGAAAGGAGTTGCTAGCGTAACGGAAGCTCGAGAGAATATCCAGTTGGAAGTTTTAGAGATCAGAAGAAAACGAGCAAGACTCAACCTTTTAATAAACATTTTATCTAATAGCACACACTCAGCGCTAATTGAAAGTTTTAATTTTTTAATGTCCCAACCACACCAGTATGACACCAGATCATCTCGGTCTAACGCTCCAAAGGCAATCGCCTGCAACACAAACACATATTTTAACAGCTTCATTCCACGAACTTCTCGGGATATTAGATTGGGAGATCATTAGAACAGGAAAGTTTTATTAATTGATGTTTTAAATTCACTTGTTCAAATAGATAAATTTTTATTCTTATACAATCTATGCAAACGGTCTCCACTTCCTCCTTTTGAGGTCTCGAGACTCTTTTTAATCAGAATCAGAATCAGAATAGGGAGTATGTTAGCCCCTAAAAAAATTTTCCAGTTTTGCTCCGTTTTTTCCAGTTTCGGACAGTATTTACCAGTTTGTCCCGCTTTCCTGGTAAAAGCTGTTTTTCTCCCGGCAAATTTTACAACGCTGTAGGCTATCCTAAAATAACCAGACTCTTACCAAAGAGCTTATTGCCGGAGCTTGAAAAACAAACTGTTCAATTCTTTGTCTTTCTTCTTCTTGAATACATTTATTTGCGTGATTCCACTGAGTGGCTACAGGTTTCCAAAGTTGGCAGTTCAGTGCCCAACGTAACCATCTTGTTGATGAACAATCCATTACAGGCCTAAAAAATAAACTTGCTATAATTGATGGAACCATTACACAAAATTATTAAACAATTGCACTGACTTGAAGTGTAAAACTTTGAAAGATTGCACACGTCCATGCAAAATATACACTATTGTGAATGGAGACAAAATCTTGGGGAAGAAGTCACTTGATCAGGCGCCAGATGATTTTCATTCAACAAACGCACGAAACGTCCTCGCTGCTACACCGGAAATGTATACAATTAGATAATAAGTTTGCGAATGTTCTGCGACTAAATTGGATGGGTATCTCCAGAGCCGCATAGCTTCACAAAGTTCCGCAACCAAAAAAAGCGAATAGGGGGGGGGGGGTGGGGGCGCGCTCGTTTTAAACAAACAAGCTACGTCCATTTTTTTTTATAATATATCCGTAAGAGAGGCTGCGACAATAACCAACAAAAATTACTCCCATTGTATGTCGCTTTGAAGTTGATTATTGTATTATACACCATTTAAAAGAAGACAAAATTTTCTACAATATATCACTAATAACCTTTTGTAAAATTGTAAAGTAAATGCAAAAAAATGAGAGCGAGATACCGTATGAATATTCCATTAGAGATCAGTATGTCGATCGGGTTTGTTTGGAAACAAGCATTTTTGTTTCCGGTTTTGGTCGCACGACTTTTGTGAAGCTATACGGCTCTGGGTATCTCGGATTTGCCTGTTTGGACTTTCCATGTAATTACTCGAGCGAGATGAGTAGTTCGGGGACTATTTCACGCGATATCATTATAGGCATTATTGTTTAGAATAAACTCTGAAGTTTTACCTCAAACATGTCACAAAATCATTTTGGTTAGCGCAAGTGTCAAGGTTTGAAACGATAGATGACCAACAAGTCAAAAGAAACAATAAATTGCGGGATCATGGAACACCACAACTGCTGCAAAACATTGCACTAAGCACTGCGATACATCAACGAGCAAGCCTGAAAATCTAGGGCCATTGCTATGCTGCTAGAATTATCAAGCATGGGAGTTGTCCAACCACCACAGCCGATGCAATGTGAATATATGGGACATCAGTTGGATTGAGAGTTGTCTGATGATTATAATGAAAAGCTTATGAATGAAAAACAGCACAAAATTGCTACTAAACCATGATTACTATTGACCAATACCACCTAATATGAAAGAGACTAACTGGCTGCAACAATCACTAATGGCTATTCAGTGAAGCAAACAACTCTACAGAGTGTCAAGCACAAGGAAAGGTATATCACCAATATTACAGGAGCCAGCTTGATTTATGACTTGTTGGAGCGAAGTAGCAGTCAGCATACACAAGATCAGCAACCAGTCATCAACAAGACAATTATTTGCAACACTTTATTTAGTATATTTAAATATAGCTTATAGCATTATTTTGGTCTAGAAAATGTTGTATTGTACAGCAGTAGAAAATTATGGCATAATTTTCCATTAACTAAAATATTGTACTTTATGCAAAGATATTGACAAAATGGCTGTGAAAAGAATGGCATAAAATGATAACATGTTTCTTGCTTTATATAAATTAGCTAACTAGTAGAGTCTTAGAATGAGGATTACTGCAAAATTACTTTCACCATGCTACTCCTATTAGTTTTTGAGTTATGGCCAGTTTTGTACAATTTGTTGCCGGATTTAGAATATTTTTTGCTAGTCGTCATGAGATTCCAAGAACAGTAATGAATTTTAGCCCACCACAGAGAATCTGAAACAAAAATTATACAAGAAATGATGCAAAAACCACAAGCAAAACACAGCCAACCAATGACCTTTGGCAATGACTCAAGGACAAGTATAAAAGAGGAGCAAAATTGACGAGAAAGCAGCGAGAAGCCGGCAGCGAGCCAGGCAGCATAGGAAGAAGCTGGCAGTGAGCCAGGCAGCAGAGGGCAAGCACAAAAAAGGAGCCAAGACAGAGAAGACTAACAGAAGCCCAAGATAGCTAAGGAGCCGGCAGCAAACAGCTTGCCGAGGAAATACACAACAGAGACGATTCGCCTAAAGAGGTGGCAAGCCAGGAAGCCATAAAGCCCTGAAAAAAAAGTTTATCCAGCCCCCTGACAGGAAGAGCTACTGCTGCACACCTAATAGATACATACTCATTGAACCTAGTAAGGCCTTAACAAATAGGGCTAAGTATACTAGCATACTAGCATACTAGCAGGTATTGTTATTTTTGCTTGAGCTAGTAAGCCTTGACAGAATAATTGTTATTTTGACATTTGGAGGAAAATAGAATTCACAGACACTTATAAACAAACGACCGGCGTGTTATTGTCAATTATAAAATAATTACCTGCAGACAGTTGTCTAAAAGAGATAGTAGGCCTCGTAATCTCAATAATACTTGATTCTTGGGCTCATCATTACAGCAACGCCTTACTGTCAAAACAAATTGCAAGGATAACTATAGTAGTGCCCATCTCCATTGATTGAGTTGCTATTTCAATTTTGCTGTATAGCAACAGTCTGATTTTTGTGGGGCAGAAGTGCCACTTTGTCTGCCGTCAAAATTTGTCTTGGGAGAAATTGAACTCAAGGTCCAGAGGCTAACCATTACACATAGAACCATAGAACCATGATTGTAGTATTTCGCTCAAAGGAAACTCACAAAAACAATACATTTTACATTACTATTTAAGTATCAAATAATCATTACAACAATTATTATAACAAAAAACAAAACTATTCATATGTATTAATTATTAATTCAATTTTAAATATTCAATTAAAATAAATATTGAAATTTCTCCCTTTACACAAGGCGCAGTTCATTTATTCGTACATTTTGGTTTTCAATAGAAGGAGAGGGCTAGCTAAAACCTCCTTCATGTAACTCATATCTTTAATCAGAAAGATCACATTTTATGTTACCATATGTAGTGTTGTCTGCTACTATGTGGTGTTGTCTTTTACTATGTAGTGTTGTCTTTTACTATGTGGTGTTGTCTTCTACTATGTAGTGTTGTCTTTTACTATGTAGTGTTGTCTTTTACTATGTAGTGTTGTCTTTTACTATGTAGTGTTGTCTTTTACTATGTAGTGTTGTCTTTTACTATGTAGTGTTGTCTTTTACTATGTGGTGTTGTCTTTTACTATGTGGTGTTGTCTTTTACTATGTAGTGTTGTCTGCTACTATGTAGTGTTGTCTTTTACTATGTAGTGTTGTCTTTTACTATGTGGTGTTGTCGTTTACTATGTGGTGTTGTCTTTTACTATGTGGTGTTGTCTTTTACTATGTGGTGTTGTCTTTTACTATGTAGTGTTGTCTTTTACTATGTGGTGTTGTCTTTTACTATGTGGTGTTGTCTTTTACTATGTAGTGTTGTCTTTTACTATGTAGTGTTGTCTTTTACTATGTAGTGTTGTCTTTTACTATGTAGTGTTGTCTTTTACTATGTGGTGTTGTCGTTTACTATGTGGTGTTGTCTTTTACAATGTGGTGTTGTCTTTTACTATGTGGTGTTGTCTTTTACTATGTAGTGTTGTCTTTTACTATGTGGTGTTGTCTTTTACTATGTGGTGTTGTCTTTTACTATGTAGTGTTGTCTTTTACTATGTGGTGTTGTCGTTTACTATGTGGTGTTGTCTTTTACTATGTGGTGTTGTCTTTTACTATGTAGTGTTGTCTTTTACTATGTGGTGTTGTCTTTTACTATGTGGTGTTGTCTTTTACTATGTGGTGTTGTCTTTTACTATGTGGTGTTGTCTTTTCTTGTCTTTTCGAAAGGTTTAAGGGTTTAAGGTATTTTTGCTGTCATTAAAGATCGGCATATAAAATTTTGGCATACAAAATTATGTGTGCTACATAATTTACTTTGGGGGAGCTCGAAATAGTACATGTTTTATCAATCTAAGCATTCTAGATGCTTTATGACATGCTTTTTTGATATGCAGCCCTCAGGCAATATCCCTACTTATATTCACTCTTAAATATGTATAGCTTCTACATAGCTTAAAGTTGACTACACAGGGTTATTTGTTTACTTGCGTAATAACAAAGCACAATAAGATATGTATTAGCAATGATATACAACCCCCATGGGGGGCTGTATACAATGCTGTCTAATATCAATAATATACAGCCCCCATGGGGGGCTGTATACATTGCTGTCTAATACCAATGATATACAGCCGCCCATGGGGGGCTGTATATTATTGGTATTAGACAGCAATGATATACAGCTCCCATGGGGGGCTGTATACATTGGTATTAGACAGCACTGATATACAGCCCCCCAATGGGGGGCTGTATATCATTGCTCTCTAATACTTGCTAATACTCTGTAATCATTGCTCTCCTAATCTGAGGTTCTGCTCTTCTGATGTTCCGCTCTTCTGAGGTTCTGCTCTTCTGAGGTTTTGCTCTTCTGATGTTCTGCTATTCGTAGGTTCTGCTCTTCTGAGGTTCTGCTCTTCTGAGGTTCTGCTCTTCTGAGGTTCTGCTCTTCTGAGGTTTTGCTCTTCTGATGTTCTGCTATTCGTAGGTTCTGCTCTTCTGAGGTTCTGCTCTTCTGAGGTTCTGCTCTTCTGAGGTTCTGCTCTTCTGAGGTTCTGCTCTTCTGAGGTTCTGCTCTTCTGAGGTTCTGCTTTTCTGAGGTTCTGCTCTTCTGAGGTAGCCTTGAGTGATTAACACCCATACTCAAGCTGAGCTGTAAACTTTAAGAATAAACTCTACAAAAAAACTAAAAATAACCTGCCTCATATCAGGGATCGCTAAACATATTATGGAAATGTTTACTTTTCCATATCCATTTCCATAAACATAAATATTTCCATAATTTTATGGAAATTAATATGGAAATTTTAATTTAGAAATATGAAAACAAATGGCAATAGATTATGGAAATGGAAATAATATGGAAATGAATTAAGGAAATTTTATAGAAATAAATTATAGAAATGTTATGGAAATGGATATAATATGGAACTGAATTATGGAAATGTTATGGAAATTGATTATGGAAATGGTATGGAAACGGAAATAATATGGAAATGGAAATTTTATGGGAATCAATTATGGAAAAGGAAGTGAATTATGAAAGTGGAAACTGTAACATACACGTAATCCAAGTTATAAACAGAGGCAAGTTAAACTGGCTAATACGTCAATATAGGTATATATTTAAGTGAAAGAATGTTTAAACTGTTAAGTGTATACATAACAGGGAGCGTTAAACATATTATGGAAATGTTTACTTTTCCATATCCATAAACATAAATATTTCCATAATTCTATGGAAATGGATATGGAAATTTTATTTTAGAAATGTGGAAATGGTATGGAAATGGAAATAATATGGAAATAAATTATGGAAATGTTATGGAAATGAAAAATGGAAATGTTATGAAAACGGAAATAATATGGAAATGAAATAGGGAAATGTTATGGAAATGGAAATAATAGGGAAATGGAAATAATATGGAAATGAATTATGGAAATATTATGGAAATGGTATGGAAATATAAATGATATGGAAATTAATTACGGAAATGAATTATGGAAATGGAAGTATCATGGAAATGAAATAGGGAAATTTTGTGGAAATGGAAATGAATTATGGAAATGTTATCGAAATGGAAATAATATAGAAATGAATTATGGAAATGTTATGGAAATGGAAATAGTATGGAAATGAATTATGGAAATGGAAATTGTGACATACACGTAATCCCTGCCTCATATCAGCGCTGCAAAAAAGAAAGAAAGTGATGGGAATGAGATGCTGTTCAGGTCTGTAAAGCTCTTCAAGTTGCGCTATGGCATTTCAATATGTTATAACACCTGTGAAAATGAGTAGACGTACATTGTGAAACCTGCACAATCTTTTTATGCCTCAGAGATGATTGAGTGTAAAACAATCCATAGACTGAGATCGTGTGCCCTACCTTCATTAATAGATGTATGATTAGATGTATTCAGTACTTTGATATTGTTTTCGAAAATGTCACGTTTTGCTCAGTTTTTGTTTTAAGATTATTTTCAGAGTTCACAAATAACACCGTGGCACTTCTAATGAAGACATTTGCTAATATTTCCCTTCAAGTTGATTTGTTAAGTTTTCCATTTTTTACGCAAGGAGCGACAGCATCGTTACTGGATGCAAATATTTTGTCTGACACCTGAGCAAGCATTAAAATTTATAAAAGCAATTTTTGTTACAATCTCACTACAAGCTCATTCAAAGACTAGATGAATGCCGTTGCCCGGGTAATAAAAAAGTCTTTGGACAGAAAATTTATTTTTATTTAACATACACAACATTTACCATTCTAACTTAAAAACTATCATGGGAAAAGTGTTTTATTCAGTTCAAATGAATTGAGAGAAAAGAAGAAAACAACTTTTTAAAAACAAGATTTTCAAACTTTTTCAAACTGTAACTTTTAAATTTCATATCATGAAAGACATGTTTTGTTGAAATAAATTAGGAGAAAAAAGGAAACTAATGGTTTTTAAATTGTAATGTGAAATCATTAGCAAGTAATGGCTAAATATAGTCTGTTTGCTACGATGGCGGTAAAAGATTCTTTGGTATGCAATTATATGATTATAGTTTGTTTCAGTATTGGCATCATAAGACAAAAATATTTTATAGAGAGGAATAGAAACCCACAGTAGTTATCTAATGCAAACACTTTGTAAATATCATCAGAATCATTATCATTAAAAATTGTAACAAAACAATATATATTAACCTTAGTAACTATATTTACCTACAATAACTTTAGGGCAGTTTTTGATTATGGTCTGCAAGAAAATGTAAAAATACAATGTACTATACGCAAAACATACGCTACGATATGGCTTATTAGCAATGGTGTAGTTGCCTAGCTATATTGAAAGATCATATCTTACCAGCAATATAGTCGCTAGTTTTTATTATTCCAAAATGTATATACTCCTCCCCTAGGTGATTGAAGTAAGCTATACACTCTACATAATTGCAAGCCCACCTATGGGGAATTAAGAATAATCATAAACTCAACACCGCATTTATCATAAGATTTATTCCACAAATCAAATAGTTCATGTAAAATTATTGCCTTATATGGAGTTGTCCATTCATTGAAAAGATAATAAAACTACATCTAAAGAGCACTTCACTTACCAAGATCTCACATGTCATGCTATAGATTTAAATAGTTAATCAAGCAGAATTATGAACTGCAATGTAAGCCTACGCTGTCAGTGTAAGCTTATACTGATCATATCGTAATAAGTAACCTGTATATACTATATAGCACATGAATAAATATGAAATAGTAGTCATTTCTGTTCTTTTACGGTCAGCTTGCTATCAGATCTGATAAGGCTATTTCAGTGTCAAGATTTTGAGCAAACGCAACCATACGCAATATAAAAAGTTACAGAAGTTGTGCTCCGTTTGCTAGATTTTCTCACACCATCCGAGTTGAGAGCTTAATAAAACAAGTCGTTAATCCGCTCAATTATTCGTCTCTAATCCACTGAAATCTCTGACTGGCTATTGCTTTTTACTGCTCAAATTTATCAAAATGTCATAATGATACCCACGGCATCCTTAACGTTTAATGAATACCTCATTTATTCACTTACATCAACCATTCTCCTTTCATAATGTCAACCAACCATTCTCCCTTCATGACATCAACCATTCTCCCTTCAGGACGTCAACCATTCTCCCTTCAGGATGTCAACCATTCTCCCTTCATGACATCAACCATTCTCCCTTCATGACATCAACCATTCTCCCTTCATGACATCAACCATTCTCCCTTCAGGACGTCAACCATTCTCCCTTCATGACGTCAACCATTCTCCCTTCAGGACGTCAACCATTCTCCCTTCAGGACGTCAACCATTCTCCCTTCATGACGTCAACCATTCTCCCTTCATGACATCAACCATTCTCCCTTCATGACATCAACCATTCTCCCTTCAGGACGTCAACCATTCTCCCTTCATGACGTCAACCATTCTTCCTTCAGGACGTCAACCATTCTCCCTTCAGGACGTCAACCATTCTCCCTTCAGGATGTCAACCATTCTCCCTTCATGACATCAACCATTCTCCCTTCATGACATCAACCATTCTCCCTTCATGACATCAACCATTCTCCCTTCAGGACGTCAACCATTCTCCCTTCATGACATCAACCATTCTCTCTTCATAACGTCTAGACTTAGTGCTCTAATCGCCCATGAGGTTACCTAGACGCTTGTTTACTTAGGTGTAAGCCTTACCCCTACATGTTTGTTGAAACATTATAACAAGATTGTTTGTTCTGTCAATTGCTATGAAGATCTGATGGGTTGTTTTGTTATTTAATAAGTGATGATGACCTTTCACCTTTGTCTTTCATTACTGTTATCATGACAATAATAATGAGCATTGAGTCATACAGTAACATATTTACTCATATAATCGCTAATTACCTGTATGAAGTAATTACTAGCCATAAATTTAGCAAGATGTGTTTTTTTATGGACAAAAGCATATGCAGTAAATTAGTCTATAATTTTATGTAATTTTCTGTGAATATTAATATGGATTTGTGCCGGGGATGTAATCTTTTGGTTGTGGTGTAACTGAACTGGAGGTGTGAGCCATTCCAATGTAAGATTTCTATAAGGTTTTTGTCTTGCAAGCTAGGCTTACATCAATAATATCCAGATATTAAAGTCATGAAATGTCACTCACACTGATGATGTTCAGGAGAATAACTTTGTAAAATACGAAAACCAAAACCTGAAAGTGGCACAATCTTTAACTTTGCTGGCATACACCAGACAAAACTCTAACCTGATAACGGGATCACAAATTATTTAAGACATTTCTTGTCACAGGAGTGATTTTGATGTTGCATAATTCATATCAAAGGAGTTGCCTTCTCTTGTCTGATATTTTGAACCAAATATTGGTCATTGGCGTGCTACAATTGCCAAACTAGTGTTAAATCAAAAGAACTTGTATAGTTTATATTCATTTTCATAAAAAGTGAGTCGTGTAAAGTACACTGAGCAGTTAATGTACACAGTTTGTTATTATGTAATTGAAAGTTTTATTCTAAAAATCTGAAGAGCCATGGGTTATTGAAAAATAAATAATTTGTAAATTAAATTTAGCTGCATATTAGCACATAAAAATAATGTTACAATTTCAGCAGTAAAGGCTTGTTCATAAATTTAGGATTGCCTCCCTCTGTCTTCCTATTGAACTATGCAGTCCAATGCTATTAACCGTTCATGTTTCCCACTGCTTATAACAATGCGTTATACGAGAGTGTAATATAAGAAACACTGACACGCCTGTTTTTTGCATTTTTGGTTTGCTTAAATATTTTACGAGACATTTAAATATTTTGCATGTTTTATGTAATATTTAAGTTTTATATTCATCATGTTTTAAACTAAATTAAACATTGAGTAGGAATATACTTTGCTATCTGTCGAAATACCACATTAGTAGAAAGTATGTTAAGATTGACTTGAATGCTTCAGTTCTGTGTAGCCTACACATAAACTTAGGTTTGATAACAAAGGACCTGAAATTAATTGTGGTACAAGTAGGGCCTACATATTTTTTGTCTAATAACTGGTCACTGTACAAGACTACAGAATACTTTGAATATAAAAGGCAAGCAATGATAATTATACGTAGTCGATATTGAGTCTCTATATTGCTTGTCTACAAGCCAGACGAATTATTATAAATTATTATTCTTTCACGAGACAAATTAAGTAAAATTAATTTGTATGTCCATCCTTCTCTTATCAAACATTGTTTAAACTCGGGCTGTTTGTAACAAACAACAACAACCAACTTCTTAGCCGGAGTCTTTTCTACAAAATGTGGTTGGAATGATAAGCCAGAGCCCACAAGTTAGGAGCAAGAGAGAAAAGCTCTATTGATTTCAACTTTAAATATAATAGCCACTTGTAGTGACACTTGTAGCCCTAGGTAATGTATTGATGGACAAAACAAAGCTATTGACTACTATTAATAGTAGGCTTTGAATAGCGCTTGGTCTCTCATACCAGCTGTTTGCCTTGAGTGAATCGCTCCTCTTTGAACTAGATTTGTGTTCCCTTGGGAAGTTGTTTAGGTATGACTGCCTAGGTGAAGCCAGCCTGTACGTTAAGTTTGTTCACTACATATTTACTAAGACCTCATGTGACACGCAGGTGCATTTGGGCTATCTAACCTGGCGACGATTAAGCTGGGTTAGATCGAACCCTAAGGGTTCGGTAAGTCTCAGGGGCTCGTTAGAGATCAAAATACAGAAATAGTCTATCCAAGGCAACGGCAGAAATCACACTGATCTTCAAGGTCATGTCTTTTTGGAAGGATATGTAATTTTTTTGTGAATTCGTGCATTGTATTAGTTTAGTTCTTTGAACAGAGTGATGTTGATACGCAGCTCATTTTGTGTACCAGTAAAACATATACCCATGTCTTCAATGTGACAAAAAATCATATTTTATTGTCCAATAGAGAAGGTTTCAGGGAAAGTGCATATGAAACTGGTTGGTTGAGTATGGCCAACAAGGTTAAGAACAACTGATCTAACCAATCTCCTCAAAGGAGATAAATTTGACTGATTCTTCTCCTAATGAATCTACTAATCGTCATGTCACCAATGGCAGTCATAATATTGTCAGGGAAAACTTGAATATAAAACATAACATTTACCAAAGCTTCATAGAGAGAAATAAAAAAGAAATATATCACACATGTGTGATCAGGCGCAAGCCTGAGTAACAAGCCTTTAAAAATTAAGTAACAAGCCTTTAAAAATTGCTTGTGATGTCTCTTAGCATCAGCTAATCAGCTGCACTGTGTTCACTGTTATAAGTTTTGTTTTCTTGTTTGGCATCGCATGCCATCTGGGGAAGACTGATGGAGTATATGATAACTCAATGCCAATTCATGCCATGCTGGTAAATTGTGGGTGGAGGTAATTTCAACTGCAGTATTCATTTGTTTGTAGCTAAATTCTGTGGCATGCCAATGCTATATCAGTTTTAGGTATAGGTACAAGTATGTCTAAATTTGTATAAAAATGGAGACCTATACTCAGCCACAAAAGTCCAGGCTATGACAGCTAATTTCATAGCCTGGATTTTTGACTAATACATATTTGACTGTGTTCTCAAGTGTTGGGTAGAGATAAAGATTCAACCATCAAGTATTTGTTAGCATTATGATTTTCAATAATTTTTATATATATTCACAGCTCTCTTGATACTGTCACTTAGGATTGCTTCAGCTACCCTTATCTACTAGCGCCTGTCTCACCGGTAGGGACATATGGCTGATCTCAACGACACATTGCAATTTCTATTCACAACAGTTCTTTGTCTCTTAAACCAATCAATACAAGTTCTTTGTTTGCTTTAGTCAAGAGCCAATCTAGTTGGATGTATTTGTATTGGTAGGCTTAGGGCTATTTAGCCCATTTCAATCTACGAGTAATAATTTCAAATCCCCTGTGCGCTGTGAGTCACGTTGCGTAGGACGTTGCGCCATGCAATCGATATTGGCTAGCGGGGCGGTCGTGTAACTAAGCGTACTAGCTTGTCTGCAACTGTCTACGGTTTAGCAACCTGCCAACGTTTATGACAGAATTTAAACTCGATTTGTAAAATCAAATTGTTAGCCTATACTTTGGTGCACTCAAGGATATTTCTCATTCTTCAGTAACTTTCTGGAAACCTATATAATCTAAACATCAATCCCAACAGCGCACATCAAAAATTTGATGTGCACTGTATATTTTGATGTCATGAGATCTTGAGCTGATGCAAGACTGAATGGAACTTGTGAATGCACAAGATTGTATTTTTAATGTGCAATAAAACTAGTGCTTCATATATGATTATATGAGATAAATGTGAATGTCAATTGTTTAGACTGTCATCGAATAACTTCCCATGCCATGTAATAATGTTTAGCGCAGTCTTAGGGTTTTCTATGATATCCACTCACACTAAGTATCTTAAGTGCAGTAAAATGGGTCTTAACTACAAATTTAGACAATTAACATACATACCAATACAGTACATGCCTACCAAAGCTTCAAAAAAAATTCAGCTATTAATTAGTTTTACCTAAGAAGTTACACAAATCAATTCATAGTACTAGGGCTAGTCAAAGGGTCAGGTGGAGACAGGTTTTATTGTACGCAGTTCGCAAATCATCGATGTCGGAAGCCGAGCGCGGCGAGACTGTTGTTTGATGCTGTTTTGATTGACTAGTTACAAACGCTAAGCAACCGTTCTCAAGGCGTTTGGTCACGCGCGTAGCGACGCCAATTGGCACGAATCAAATTTTAAAATCAACCAATAGCATCGCTATTACTGTGACATCACTATTTGCAACTATATAAACTAGCGGCACGCCGCGTTACTATCACTAGCCATCTTGCTTGACAATAAACGTCGTCTGCAAGCCGCTGATTCCCTCCTCTTTTCTAGCGAAGAATCTTCAACTCTTATCAACATGGTAAGTGTCATTGTTTCTACGTCAGTTCTTAAACGTTACAAACTGAAAAAAAGAACCGTTTGATTGGTCGATTACTACAATAATTTTTTTCACAAGCTGGCTTGGCGTGTAATCGACAATCGGTTTTGTAGCGTGAGTGCATCTCTATCCACGTCGGACAAGCTGGTTGCCAGATCGGTAACGCATGCTGGGAGTTGTACTGCCTTGAGCATGGAATCCAGCCAGACGGTCAGATGCCCTCTGACAAGACCATCGGAGGGGGTGATGATTCCTTCAACACCTTCTTCAGCGAAACTGGCGCTGGCAAGCACGTGCCAAGAGCTGTCTTTGTTGACTTGGAGCCAACTGTTGTCGGTGAGTTGTCTCTTTAGTGTTTTTCATTTGCTTTGTAGATTTGTTTCCAAATCACTCATTTAGTTGATACATGAATATACAATATTCGAACTCGTTTCTAGATGAGGTTCGAACTGGCACCTACCGACAGCTGTTCCACCCGGAGCAGCTCATCACTGGCAAGGAAGATGCTGCCAACAACTACGCTCGTGGTCATTACACCATTGGCAAGGAGATTGTCGACCTCGTTCTCGACCGAATCAGAAAGCTGGCTGACCAGTGTACTGGACTCCAGGGGTTCCTCATCTTCCATTCCTTCGGCGGTGGCACTGGATCCGGATTCACCTCTCTTTTGATGGAGCGTCTCAGCGTTGACTACGGCAAAAAGTCAAAGCTTGAGTTCGCCGTCTACCCAGCTCCTCAAATCTCGACTGCTGTTGTTGAGCCATACAACTCCATCCTAACAACCCACACCACCCTTGAGCACTCCGACTGCGCCTTCATGGTCGACAACGAGGCGATCTATGACATCTGCCGACGAAACCTCGACATCGAGAGGCCAACCTACACCAACCTGAACAGGCTGATTGGCCAGATCGTTTCCTCCATCACAGCTTCTCTCCGATTCGATGGTGCCCTCAACGTCGATCTAACCGAGTTCCAGACCAACTTGGTGCCCTACCCCCGTATCCATTTCCCTCTGGCCACCTATGCCCCAGTCATCTCTGCTGAGAAGGCTTACCACGAGCAGCTCTCCGTTGCTGAGATCACCAACGCTTGCTTCGAGCCAGCCAACCAGATGGTGAAATGCGACCCGCGTCACGGCAAGTACATGGCCTGCTGCATGTTGTACAGAGGCGATGTCGTTCCCAAGGATGTCAATGCTGCCATTGCCACCATCAAGACCAAGAGAACCATCCAGTTCGTAGACTGGTGCCCGACTGGTTTCAAGGTCGGTATCAACTACCAGCCACCAACAGTTGTGCCAGGCGGTGACCTTGCCAAGGTCCAGAGAGCTGTCTGCATGTTGAGCAACACCACTGCCATCGCCGAGGCATGGGCCCGTCTTGACCACAAGTTCGATCTCATGTATGCAAAGCGTGCATTTGTCCACTGGTACGTTGGAGAGGGTATGGAGGAGGGAGAGTTCTCAGAGGCCCGTGAAGATTTGGCCGCCCTTGAGAAGGACTACGAAGAGGTCGGTGTTGATTCCGTCGAGGGTGAAGGAGAGGAAGAGGGCGAGGAGTATTAAACTGCTCATTTTTATCATTGAAATGACAACTTCATTGCATGTATTTTGCTAGTTTCATTCAGCATGTCGTTGTACAAGTATCATGCTGCATTCTACTGTTGTACAGTACTATGTAATTTTAAGACATTGATTGTCATTTCAATATACTGCCAATATTAATTAACCAGTGCTGCTGTCTATCTATCACACAGATTTCTGCCGTTTTAGTCGTTCAACAATTGCGTCAATAATGGCCAATAATGCGATGTGGTTACATTCGATGATTCATACAGTAGTTGAAGCATGATAGTTGTGGCCGCTCATCTGCAGTTCTCCAAAAGTGGCAAGGTTTTTAGGCTAGAACTTAACACGCATAATGGTTGTCGCGTGTTTCAGGGGTAGAACCCGTTAATCTATTTGTTGCCTACCAGTTATCAAGCTAAATGTAAAAAGCCCGGTTACGGTTTACGGATAACTAAGTTGAAGTTCTTTAGCGTTAAAGGTGGTTGTGATACCTTGGCTCAGCATTTTTTAGTTTGCAAACGCCGGAGAGGGTATGAGTTGATAAGGTGTACGTGTTTCTATTAGATATTGTTTTGTTTCTTTAAAAGCTTAGCCGTGGTGAGCATCCCTCTCCATCTATTTAATGCTATTAATGTCCCCATTTTCGCTTTATTCGATCGACCATTTCATGAAATAGCACTAATGTTTTCAGCAACTCGAAGGTTCACGCATAGCTTCACAGAGTCCTGCGACCAACGGAAGTCATTGGCAGTCACTGTCATTGTTTTATTATCACCATTTAAAAGAAGACAAAATTCGCTACAACAAACGATCAATATTATTTTGTATAAATGCAGAGTAAAGGCGAAAAAGTGAGATATTGAGAGCGAAGTAAAAATATTCCATTAGAGATTTTCAGTATGTCAATCATGTTTCTTCGGAAACAAGCGTTTTTGTTTTTGTCGCCGGACTCTGTAAAGCTATACGGCTCTACAGCTACACATTACGCTCAATGGAACGATACATTATTGACAGCAATAATTCCTTGTTATTTTTTTACGTTGTTGAATTATAGTATTGTCTTGTAAACACACTGCCGATCATCTAATGTTTTATAGCTTAGGCCAAATTGGCCTGGCATATTACGAAATTTCCTTCTCTGTGCTAAATAACATGTTATTTGAGTTTAGTCGTACAGCTTTGCAGTCTCCATAATCAAAATGCTACCACCGTGATATCGGTGGTGTACGTACAGTACAGCATAAATTGTCGCTATTTGTCTATATTCGGATCTCTATCGAGATTACGACTTGTTTAGGTTTGGACTTGTCTATGTTAGGACTGTTTCCCCGTTATTTTTGTCGTCAGTGATGCATTCAACTCGTTAGTGTGTATTTGGAGGAATCTTGTTATACACAATTGTTCCGCAACCACACATACATTGGTGGTAAATTGGTTTTTTTCACTATGTTTAGTTTGTATGATCACATTGATACAGATGTTAGCGAAAATACTAACCTACAAGCAGTACCAATATTTACCAGTAAAAGATACATTTTTATTTCTACAAGGCTAACACTTGAAAACACACTTGAAAACAATTTAAAAAAAAGTTTTAAAACAATGACAACAGTTAAAATAGACGTTTAAAGTTATACAAACCGTCCTCCATGCTCTTTCACACACTCTCATCATACCTACCAACTCTCACACATTGGGCGTGAGACTCACACAATCACCCCAAAGAAAAAATGAAAATGTGTGAGATTTTTGCCCCATTTTCCACAATTTTATATATATACTATCATTGATACATCAATTGCCCCAAAACAAAATCTCACGCATTGCCCCACTCTTGGGTAGGCAGGTCTGACTCCCATGTATATTTATGAGTCTCAACAGTCAAATGAGAGTCATGACAGTCTAAGGAGAAAGAGGCATAGTCATCGAAGCTGTTCTCTTTAATAGATGTCTCTGTTCACCTATGAGAAAATGAGGAGTTCATTTCCAAAACCAGCCATTTCTGATTTTAGCATTTTTCACAAACAAGAAAATTTTGTATACTCAATATTGTTGAATAGTTGCATAGTTTTTAGCTAATTCTCAAGACAAATGACAAAGCAAGCTTATACTTCCTTTTTGTTCAACAATTTTGTCAAGAAGCATGATAGTCATCCAACAGATTTCTGCATTTTGTTCAAGGACAGTTATTTCTAGAAATAGCTGCTTTTAACTTGAAAGAATCGGCAACCAGTGATTTAAAAAATAAGTCCTAGATAATAGCCTGACTTTAACCATAGCTTTAGGTGAACTAATTATTAAAGCAGACTAGTTACAAGCGGTGAACCGACATGTTTAGTTTATTAGTCTAATAAATCACCAAACACAATAAATGCAAGAGAAAAAGCATGAGTATATAGGATAGGATAAGATACTTTGATAGCAAATTAATAAAGTAAAAGAAAGTTTATATGTTTATGACATAATGTTCAACATAAAGTCTCTAACAGTCATTATCACTATCGGCGTCTTCATCTCCTGCAGTTTAGCAGAGGATTCTACTATAAAATCCACACACATCTGATGGAGCACCCATTCCAATTAGCAGCTTTCGTACATCATCAGTTTTTGCTGCCTTAACACAGGATCTAGTAGCTCGAACTGATGGCCGAAAGTGAATCCACGGTTTTCTTTGCTTGAGAACAGTATGCTCTGCCATCATACCACTATAAGCTTCTTTCATAGCCAACTTGCCGTCTTTCAGCTGAATAACTTTGGCATCTGATATTCTTAAGCTTCTTTTGGACTTTACAAAGCTTTTTACTTCCTTTTTGAAGTCGTTAGCTATCCAATCGTCTTGAAACTTTAAAACAGTGCCATGGTTTTCCAAGATTATATCATAGTCAGATGGCAACATTTTGTATCATTTTGTCTTATTTCTCGGGCCAATCCTTCCAAAAACATGGTCAGCTGGAAGATAGCTGTGGCCTCTCACAGGGAAGGTGTAATCTATTGAGAGGGTTAAAGAGGATGGTCAAAATATGGCGAGTGCCAGCAACATAGACATCATGCACATGCTTTTGTTTTGATCAGAGCATGAATCACTGAAAACTTGTAGTTGGTTTAGACTGTTCAAGTGATGTTTGAATGGTTCTGTAAGAGCGTGCCTCACAGCTGAGGAGATTATGTTAGAATCTTTTGAAGCTTGATCGTCTCTCCAGGTAAAAAGCAGCACATTCTCCAAAGACTGTGAACCTTGTAGACACTTCTGTTTCTTTTACGTTTTTTCTCTGGAGTACAAGAATGTCTCTGTGTTTCGCTTATGGTAAGCAAAAATGTTACTTGGTTACCTTGATCTAACCTGTCATTAAACTTGTACAAAAGACTAAAGTTATGCTCTATATCTACTGCAGTCAGCTTGCTAGCATGGCATACTCTTGTTGCTTTTGTCTTGTGGGCACATGAAAAAGTAGCTACTTTGTCACCAGCTGAATGCACAAGTCGTTTCTTTGTTGTTTTAGAGTGTTCCACAAAGAAAAAACAGTAGGCTTACTGCTGTATTAAAAATTTAATTGACCTCAAGTAGTCTGTCTTTCAAGTTTTAAAAACAGATGTATGCATTTTTTACTGTTTCACAACTTCTCTCTTTTGAGTTAACAAATGAGAAGGTTAGGAGGAAAAAATAAAGCAAAACCACTAGTTAAGTGAGTTTCTATTGTGCAGTGTACCTTAGCTCTTTAACTTTTAACTTCAACTCTTTAACGCTACCGCATTCAATTCTGACCAAACGATTATTCTGCCTAAATTAATTCAAACGGATTTTCGAAAAACCGATATTAAATCAATATCTTGAGAATAAAAACAGACCGTATATCGTTTTACTGTAAATTGCATCTTATTAAGAAAGAAGTTCTCTACACGGTATGTATAAAATTCTTAAGTAAATTTCACACTGGTAACTTTTTTGCGTTGAACAAACGGGTTGTGTTTCTTATATCTATGAAAATAACGATCTGGTTTTGCCGTTTTGAAAAATAATTTACAATGAAATTGTTAAGCCAAAATTATATTATTGGTTGCACATGATTGGCAGTAAGGTTGTTTCAATGGAGACAAAATTTGTTTAGTCTAACTAATTTTTGGGTCTTGTATCGAATAAAAAGTGACACCCTATTGATAAGGCGATCCATTGGCTTACGGTCTGTACTTATATTACAGTGCAAGCCAATACATTGGCTTGCAAAAGAGCTAATAGCAAAAATAGTAGTAGATTACTACTACTAGCACTAGTTAACTTTTGTACTAAATACAAACATGCATTGTGTTTGATGTGATTAGTTCATTTTTTTGCCTTCTGCAATTTAGTTAAATTTTGGTTTCAAACCAATTTAGCAGTAAAAGGTTTTAAATTAATTACCTTCTACATTCGCTTTGTTCTTCTTACTTTTGCTCGTGTTATTTGCACAGGTTCTTTCAAAAATTCATTAAATGTTGCTACAGTAGAATTACTTGTTGAAGATGCATCCATCATGAAAGCGCAGGAAGTGGAAAGATAGCTTACATAACTGAGTCAACAAATAAAAAAGCTGACCTAGTTCTTCAACAACCAACTGAAAAGCAAGCACAAAACATAACTGCTTTTGGAATGAAACCCAATAGGAAATAACTGGTTTTGGAACAAGACAAAGATTTTAGTGGGTGTAATGTATGAGAAATAACTAGTTTAGGAACAAAAAATCCATTGAACAATGTACTCATATTATTAGAGTATAATTTAAGATTAAAAAGTCAATAAGTACAAAAAATGGAAATAACTGGTTTTGGAAATGAACTCAAATGTTTATTTGGTCGTTTTTTTCTTAATGTTGTCTAGGTCGGTATCTAGGTGAACTTGAATGCGTTATTGAAATGCACTGGTTCGAAATGATGAGTAACTCCTGTTATTTTGGGGTGTTCAGTAGAGGTCCGCAGAGCTGTGTGCATGTAATTGCTTTTAATATAACTTCTTTTGCTGATCTGCCTGAAAATCTCCTTAGTTGCCTCTGACAGTTTCTTGATCTACTGATTAATGCCTCTTCTAAGTTGATATTTCCGATGATTTTTCAGTGTACCGTTGATTGAGTGAGTGTACATTTCTTGTGGCTTAGCTCTCCTCTCTATTGGTATGCTCTTTCGCCAATATCTCTATACAGTATCATACAAATTACCAAGCAGTAATTAGTCAAAAAATTAGCATAAATTTATCTTTTGTTTTTACACATCTACATCACGTGACTTGTGAAAGTCAACCCAAATGTGTAGAAATGGAGTCTGTTTTCACAACAAACTAACATGGCTAACAAGCATGTATTTTATACGTTTCAACAACATGTATAGCTAACAAGCATGTATTTTATACATTTCAACAACATGCATTGCTAACAAGCATGCATTTTATACGTTTCATGACATGTATTGCTAACAAGCGTGTATTTTATACGTTTCAACAACATGTATTGCTAACAAGCGTGTATTTTATACGTTTCAATGTTTCACACATTTATCACCATCCGGTATAAACCAACCATATAGCTTTCTTTCAGCATTTTCAATAGTTTGCCATTGAACGACATCAGGCTGATTTGTACTGCTTATCGTCTGCAAAGTTTTTACACAGTATGTTAATCAGATGTTAATCTAATGTTAATCAGATGTTAATCTAATGTTAATCAGATTTTCGTGAAACTATTCTAAGAATTATGGCTCCCACAACTTTCTTCATCAAGACCAGAGATTATAAAGAAGTGAGGTTTCCATTTTTCTTTAATAACAGGAAGCATTTTTTGATACAAGGATTATAATTTAACCAAATTCTTATAAATATTGTATTGTGTGCCACTTGTTTTTGAATTTTTTTTATTAAGACGGATAACAAGTTTTTTCATGATCTAGGTTATCTCAGATAATGCGGCAAAACTCAAGAATATGCCAAATTCAAGGTTCGACTGGTCATTATTAAGAAGTTGCGATAAAAATGAGTTTTCTGCCAAGCGAAACTATGCTTTGGATGGGTTGTAAGCATATTTTCTATTGGCTCCAGCGCATGCAGCTAGTTGTTTCCTTTTGTTCAAGTACGACGACCTACTAGAGCCGCACGGTGTGGATCTTGGCCATGCGCAAGCGCCGATCCGTGCTACGCTGCTCGTAGTATGCAAAGAGTTCAGCTAAATATTATTCAGTCTAATGTGAATTTTAAATACCTTTTTAACATGCCCTTAGCATCTTATACTTGAGAAGTCAACAGTTGGCAGGTCTGTAGTGTGTAGTCGTGTTTTACTATTTACAATTGGTATTACGTAGTGTATTGCATTGCAGTGTCTCAAGGGTCTGTAATCATACAGACTGGTGTATAATTGGACTGATACACAATAAGCTAGTCATCCAACACTGTTAATCATTATCATATCACATCTCGTTTATGCTGTTTTAAGTATAGTTATGATTCCTTTTCTATTCTTTGCATAAGTTAAATTTTATTTCTCTTTTTTTTAAATTTGGTTCTGAAACTGTTAGATTTAGAATCTTACGGCTTAAGATCTGTTAGGATTTTCGAGTTCACACTAATCTAGATAATCAACTCTAGGTTATCCAACAGTTAATTTGGCTTTCTCAGCACCATCAAAATCCTGGGCTACACATTAAATAAAAAAGTTTCTGTTGATCCGAATTCTCGTTGTAAAAGTTCATCAATCGTAATCTAAAAAAGATTACAACTTCTGAAATGTAAACACTTATTTTAGACATGGTCAAAATTTTTTAACACAGATTTTACATTTTAGAAGTACGTAACTGACTTAGGCATTTTCAACATCAAAACTTTTATGAAGAAAATTGATTTGGTCATGTCTAAAATAGTGTTTACGTTTTATCACTTATTTCAAGTGACGTTCATTTTGTATGTTACGCAGAAATTTTTTTAACCAACTCTTATCTAGACGTTGACCTCCATCACACCTTCGTTTTGGCATCACCTTTGGTAGCTACACTAAACACTCAATCAAATACTTCAGCTTTTTTTAGGGATCCTTCATACAAAATCACAGCTTTTTAGATGTACAAGCATTTGTTGCCCAATGAAGTTATGTGATCAAGAGTATATAACAAGCTATTTCTTTAGCTTGTTATAAGCAGCCAGTTTAAAAACTATGTTGAAGTTATTAGAATTAATTAATCACACCTGTACACCCATATTTTGTGAGCTTGAAAAAAAATTTACATTTTACTTGAAATCACATTTTACTATTTATCTTCAGCTATTTAGTTGACCGTCTGATTCAGCATTAATTTTTGTGTTCACTGTATTTTCATATGAGGGAAATACATATTTCATATGTAGTTCCTTTGCGATAGTTAATCAAACTTAATCACAAAGCTAATCACAAACTATGTTGCATCTTATGGCAAAATTTCATGGTTGACCTTACCTAACATAACACCGGACGGATATCTAAGTCAAGGACTTAGCTTATTTTATGTAGTAGCCAGGAGAAAAACTAATGTTACAGGCATTTTTAATCAATATTTATCATGGGCTCTCTATTTGTGCCTCTCTCCAGTAAGCAAGAGTTTATCTAATATCTGGCATGTGATTTTCTGCACTGATGACATCGATCAACATAATTCCTAAATGGTGCTTTGACCTACATAAGTCTAAGAAATTTGATTATGTTGATAACCAAAATGGTTTATTGGCTCAACCAGAGCACAGAACTTAATATGCTGATTTTTTTCTATTTGTGCAAAAACACTAACATTCGTCTTCTGTGTTCATAACGTTCTAACTGACCCTCTAATTTTTCTCCAAAGAGAGACACCAAAAATTGGAAAATTCCAAAGCAAAATATCCATTAGCGTAACAGTTGCTCTTAAAACATTAAAAATGAAGCTTTCTAGCGAGTACTGAATAGACTGGTGTTGAACTGAAAAAATAAAGAATTACCATATAATTGTGCAGGATAGCTCATTACTGGGAAAAAAGTACAATTTGAAAAAAACTGTTGACAGAGCATATCTAGAGGGGTACCAAGCCGGTATCTCTTAACAGATATGGGAAAGGAAGGAAAAAATGGAGGGAAACCCATGATGGATAAAGTCATTATATGATACTGATACTAGCTGCTATGTTGAAGCTGTTTGTAAAAATAGGTTCTTATAGTTGAAGGTTGACTTGCAACAAAATTGACATTACAGTTATTTGGTATCAAAAGGTTCACCATGTCTTACTCTGCTGTGTTGTAAGTGCAAAATATGTGGAAATGTGATTACAAGCTCTTAAAAGCTCAAAAACGAACAATTAATCGCAGCCATCACGATAACGCCGTAGATTGGAATCTCTTTCCAAAACCGCTCAAATGGGACGTAGTTGAACACGATGACTTCTATTTACAGCGTTTAAAGCGTTACTAGCACACTTAAAAATCATGATTGCTAGAGATATCCATACGCATAACGTAACGAATAACAATTGTTAATATCTGTTCTATATAATATTGATTAATCCACTGGTATCCTGGAATTACAGTTGCTCTTACATGCCAGCACTTTAATTTCCTCTCAAAATAGGAGAATAATTAACTGCTTTTTTTGCTGACTGTGCCGCAGTCATTGGGTACTGTTATATCTGTTATATCTGTTATGGTAGCTCTTTTCTTCTCCTTGTCTGCCACTCCAATATTGCACTCCAAACAGTACCCAATGCCGCAGTCATTGGGTACTGTTATATCTGTTATGGTAGCTCTTTTCTTCTCCTTGTCTGCCACTCCAATATTGCACTCCAAACAGTACCCAATGCCGCAGTCATTGGGTACTGTTATATCTGTTATATCTGTTATGGTAGCTCTTTTCTTCTCCTTGTCTGCCACTCCAATATTTGCCAAGAAATCCTTGTCAGTCCGACGGTAGAAGTCCCATGGGAGATTAGCACGGTCATTCTCATTGACTTTCTCACCAGTTTTGTGGTTTATTGAGGCCATACTCACTGGATAGACGTCTGTATCACTATCACTTTATAACTGTACATCTCAGTGCTTGTCTGTCCAGTTACATTTTTCTAATAGTTACAACTGTTAGAAAAATCACCTTCGCAGTGGATTTGATTGTTGAAGTTCCTTTATGATAGATGTGCGTTTTATTGATATAGAAGTTAGCAAGCAACTGACTAAGAATATAGGTCAGGCAGCGTTGTCATTCACAAGGGCAAAAAACAGAGAATGTAGGAAAGGTCAAAGGGTAACTATATCCAGAGTATAGCATAATGCACTAATGAGCATAAAATGAGATGCTAGCGACACAATGCAAAAACCATGAGCTATAGGCTGAATAATTTCAACACTCCCACATAGATCATGCATTTTTTGCGACACAGAAGTAAATGACTACCAAATGTACATAGGCCTACATATAGACATAATAAACACGGTAATAGACGAGCACATTAGACTGAAATACCTAACTGGGCTCGGAGATAAATGAATCTGTCCTTGGCTAAAGGCTTGGTAAATATGTCTGCTAACATATTCGCAGTCGGGCAATACGTTGTAGCAATGGATTTGTCGGCTATCGCTTCGCGAGTGTAATGAAATTTTATGTCCATGTGTTTGGTACGCTTATTGTTTTTGGCAAAATTGGCGATGGATATTGCTGACTGATTGTCAACTTGAATAATTGTGGGTGCAGAAGTTGTTTGTGTAACATCTCTGTGCAGATGGCGTAACCACACAGCTTCTTTAGTAGCATTAAATAATGCTATGTACTCGGACTCAGCTGTTGACAGTGCCACTGTGCTTTGTTGTTTGCTCATCCAGCTAATACTCCCACCATTGTTCATGAATACATACCCAGATGTAGAGCGACGATTATCATAGTCATCACCCCAGCTTGCATCTGAGAAGCCTTCAATTTCACCTTTTGACTTGTGGTAAGTCATTCCATAATCAGCAGTGTTTTTCAAATATCGGAGTACACGTTTGGCGGCTGTCAAATGCGTTTCTGTAGGGCATGAGTTGAATTTTGATAACACTCCCACAGAATGTGCTATATCTGGTCGAGTAGCTATAGAGGCGTACAAAAGACTCCCTACAATAGATTGGTAACTGACAGGATCTACAGGTTTGCTTCCATCATCCCTTTGCAGTCGAACATCAGTGGCCGCTGGTGTTGCAACAGGTTTAGCATGTTCCATACCATATTTCCTAAGGATCTGTTCAACATAACTTTTCTGACACAACTTTAGAGTGCTGCCTTGATGCAGAACATTAATACCTAAACAGTAGTGAAGCTCTCCCAAGTCTTTCATCTGAAATCTGTTAGCAAGTGCGGTCTTGACTTTCTTCACATCACTCTCCAGGTTAGCAATGATGACAAGGTCATCTACATAAACTGCAATAATTGTCTTCTGCTCATTATTGTTGCGAATGTATACACACTGATCTGCATTTGATTGAGTAAAGTTCAGAGATTTGAGAAATGTATCTAGCACTATGTTCCAGCACCGCGGGGACTGTTTTAGACCATAGATGGATTTGTTGAGTCGGCATACCAAGTTTTCCTCTCCTGGTTTCACAAAACCTTCCGGTTGTGCCATGTACAGTTCTTCATTAAGGTTACCGTTTAGGAATGCAGTAACTACATCCATTTGATGTATCACCATCTCGTTAGCAATGGCATAGGACAAGAGCGTTCTCAAAGAGGAATATTTTACGACTGGTGCATAGGTTTCTTCATAGTCAATACCTGGCATCTGTGCATAGCCTTTTGCTACTAGCCGGCCCTTGAATCGCTCGACCTCACCACTGGCAGTGTATTTTGCTTTGAACACCCACTTGCATCCAATGGCTTTGCGATTCTTGGGCAACTCCACTAATGACCATGTTTCATTTTCCATCAGTGCCTGGTACTCAGATCTAGCTGCATCTAGCCAATGGCTCGATTGAGGATTGTTTATTGCATCCGCGTAACTTGATGGTTCGATTATCTCTCCAGCTAAACATGCAGAGTGATGTATAATACTGCTTGCGTACTCATCAATTCCGTAGCGTTGAGGAGGTTGGTGATGCCGTTCTGAACGTCGGAGTTGATGTGTCACTCTATCCAAGGAGCTATCGAGCGTAGGCGGCGTTGGTGTCACATTTATATCTATACTCTGAGCTGGCTTAGGAGTTGTCTGCTCATCTAGGAGGTCAAACCTTTTTTCGTGAAATTGAACATCTCTTCGGGTGACAACCTTCATGGTACGAGGGTCATAGAGTCTGTAGCCTTTAGACCTTGTGCTATATCCAACGAATACCATACTCTCTGCCTTATCATCCAATTTTTGGCGAAGTTGATCAGGTATATGAGCATAGCAGACACATCCAAACACTTTTAGGTGACTAATTGCAGGTTTCCTGCCATACCACATCTCGTGCGGAGTTGTCTTCATGGCTAGGCTACTCGTAGGTAGACGATTCCTGACATATACGGCGGTTGCGATTGCTTCTGCCCAAAAACGTTTAGGTAGACCAGACTGATTTAGCATAGCCCGACCTGACTCGCAAATGGTACGATTGTACCGTTCTGCCACTCCATTTTGCTCAGGAGAATATCGAATGGTCAGTTCGTGATGTATACCCTGTAACACTAGATATTGTTCAAAGTCACTATTGACATATTCACCACCACCGTCACTACGTAGTGTGCCAATCCTGAGCCCAGTTTGGTTGGTCACTAATGATTCAAATTCTCTAAACCTGTCAAAGACATCAGATTTTTCTCTGAGAAAATACACATGTACAAAGCGGGTATAGTCATCAATGAAGGATACAAAATATCGGCTGCCACCTATTGATACGTTTTGCATTGGACCACAAACATCTGAGTGTACTAACTCTAGAGGCCTAGTACTTCTTACAGGTACAGATTTAAAAGGCTTGCGAGACATTTTACCCATGATGCAAGGTTCACAAATATTTGCATGCACATTAGATAGATCAGCACCTAAGACTAGGTTGTTACGGTAAGCATGTTGGATAGTTTGCATACCAGCATGAGAAAGGCGTTGATGGCATAGGTCAGTTTGCGCAACGGAAGCATTGTGATTCGGTGCTTCAGTGTCTAGGTAGTACAGTTTATCAACCAAAGTCCCCATAGCCTTGACTTTGCCATGTTTGTTCTTTAGCCAACAGCGCGTATGACCAAATTGTACCATGGTATCTCTCTCTGCAGCAGACCTCACAGAAAACAGATTAGCTTTCAGGTCAGGTACATGTAGAACATCATGTATGGTGCATAAATTGGTTACCTTTCGACTGGTTTTGACAAGAACTTCTACATTTCCTGCCCCAATAGCGTCAACTATATGACCGTCTCCAAGAGCAACTTTCTCTGGTGTACTGTACATGGTGTAGCTCTTGAATTTCACCCTATCAGGAGTCATGTGTCGAGTAGCTCCTGAATCTATTAGCCAACGATTAGGCTTGGCCGTATCAGACTGTTCACAGCTACCAGCATTCATCATGAAGGCAAAATCGTCATCCTTCACCGCAGCTTGTTTGGCCTTATGTTCCTGAGTTCTGTGACCGATCGATTTTTGGGTTAGCCTTGAGCAATTACGTCTAATGTGCCCAAGTTGTCCACATTCGTAACAAGTGAGACTCAATTTTCTGCCATATCTACCTGCTGTCAGGGCGACATCAGGAGTAGTCTGTCTTCTAGCATCAAGATCATTCGTAGTGGTAGGCAGATTTTTCTCTCGACGTTGCTCTTCGTTCAAGAGTGCTTGCTGTACGCTAGTTAGCGATAAGTCGTCTACGCGAGCTTCTAAGGCTGTTACTAAGGTTGAGTAGCTTTCAGGTAAGCTTCCTAGCAGTGTAACCACTTGATCCTCCTCAGATATCGGAGCTTTGATTGCGCCAAGCTTATCTGTTAGCTCCTTCATGTACTTTATATGTTGCTCGATTAGTGTTCCTTCTTTCATAACAGTTCTAAAATATCTTTTCTTGAGATAGAGTTTATTTGCTAGGGTGTCCCTTTCAAAGTGAGCTTGTAATTTCTCCCATGCAAGCTTAGGTGTTGTGCATTCTGTGATCAGATATAGAAGTTCATCACTGACTGCTAGTACTATTGTTGACATAGCCTGGTTGAACTTCTTCGTGTATCCATCCTTGACACCTTGCTCCGCTGTGCTATCAGGTTCTTTTATGCTGCCGTCAACGTATCCATACAAGTCTTTAGCGATGAGTAGATGTTTCAGTCTAAATTTCCACGTTGTGTAATTGTTACTGTTTAGCCTCTCAACTGTCCACCTTTCCTCAGCCATTCTGGATTCAGAATATCGATATCAGAGTACAGTGTGTGCAGTGTCTGGGCCCATAACCTGTTGAAGTTCCTTTATGATAGATGTGCGTTTTATTGATATAGAAGTTAGCAAGCAACTGACTAAGAATATAGGTCAGGCAGCGTTGTCATTCACAAGGGCAAAAAACAGAGAATGTAGGAAAGGTCAAAGGGTAACTATATCCAGAGTATAGCATAATGCACTAATGAGCATAAAATGAGATGCTAGCGACACAATGCAAAAACCATGAGCTATAGGCTGAATAATTTCAACATTGATCTCGCGATATTCAAATTGCAAATCTATTAATAAGCACGCATAACCTCAAGGCTAAGCCGTTCTTATCATTCCCATCTCTCTTATCCATATCCTGATATCCTTTTTGGATTGCGCAAGCTAAATTTACACTTTTTATTACACATTGCGAGCTTGAGTTAAGATGACACTGTTATACCATTTTTTTTGCCTTTAGCGATGTGGAACACGATGTTTTTTTGTCATATGACATTTTTCGTCATTCCATATTAACAGAAGTTCATCTTGAAATTCAAACTTGGCAGTTGGTGTGCTGAATACATTGCAATGACAAAGATGCCTCTCGGTATACTATTCGCCGACATCCGTCACACAACGTCTGAAAGAGATAGATGCTTGCTTTCTCTCAGGTCGGCATTATTCATTATAAGTTAAAGTGATAATGAAACTAGACATGGGTAATAAAGATCAAGACGATGACAAAATTAAAGTTTAGTAAAATTTAGCTTTCAGTGTGTGCTAAGTTCAACGTTTATGTTATACGTCTGTCTCGAAAGTAGGAACTCCCTACGGTATGTACTGCTGATAGTACATTGTAGCATTACATTTTATTGCAGGTCATAACCACTAAATACTCTAAATTTACTGTAGGTAACTATACAAGCAGTTGGTGTGGTTAATTTCAATTGTGCTGTTACATTCATATATCCGGTTTTAGTAAATCTGTAAGAGCTAAATGTTTTTCTGTGTCGGCAATTCTATTCTCTGGAGTAAAAATTGCCTCTACATTCTCTCTCCATTTGGTGAGACAAAAAGTCTGATATTCCATTTTTACGTTTGTACTAGTATCGAGAGGTACTAGTTTCATCCATCCGAACTTTGAATACAACGAGCTTCTGCTGCAACAGTAACAATTTTTATATAAAAATTTCAATGCACCCATTGTGTATTTCTTTACTTATTGTATTTGAATTGCACAAAAACACAGCTCATGATATAAAGTTAGAATGGTAAATATTGTATATGTTAAATAAAACTAAGTTTTCTGTTCAAAGAATTTCTTATTACAGTAAGAGTAAGCTTTTTTATACAGACACTTCTATGTATTCATTGTTATTGTTCATTCATCATATTCATGATTCTTATTTTTTTAGTTTGTAATAATTGTATTAGTATCAAATCATTTCTCATTTTTGTAGCAAAACAGATTATCTAGTCATTACTTGCTAATGATTTAACATTTAAACACTTTTACAGTTGTTTTATTTTTGCTCTCAATTTATTCAGAAATACACCCAAAACACTTTTCTCATGATATGAAGTTTAAAAGTTAGAACGGCAAACTGTTGTATATGTTTAATAAAAGCTTAATTTTGTGCAAAGACGTATTACCCGGGCAACGCCGGGCATTCAGTTACTATATATCTCACAATGCCTGAAAGGGATACATACGATGCTCGCTTGCTCATCTCAGTTTAGTACTATTCATTATAAGTGATAATGAAAATGAAACCAGATAAAACAGATAGGTGATAGATTTTTAGCCGATGACATAGTTGAAGTTTAGTTTAATAAAATAGCATAGTAAAACTTAGCTTTAAGTTTGGGTTTAGTAAACTAAATTCATTTTTTATGTTGAATTGAATTGTTCAAATAGCTCGTCACAGTTTTGAGAAGATAAATTTTATCCTTTGACTGGTGAAGCAAATGTCGCTTATATTTTGCACTCTCCTTTGGCCGGAGCGACATTACCCGTTTTGAATGCAATAAATCCGCAGACTTACTTCTAACTTGTCAAAAATCTCTTAATAAAAATGCATTGAAAAGCCTAGAAATATCTCTACCAGTTGGTATCTACTGCTTGCAATTAACCTGAGGTGATATCATAGCCTGTGCCCGACTCTGCAATTTGTTGGAGCTTACAATTTTTTATTTCTTAGTTTGAAGACTTAATTTTATTTTATAACAATATTTAACAATGTTACCTAAAAGCTCATTGCACTCATTAATATGTTTGCTCCAATTTGCAGTCAAAACTGGCTTTTTATGTGCATTAGAAGAGGAGTTATGAGCATCGATCTATTGTAAGCTGTGTTAAGATAACCGCAAAGATACTATCAAATAATGTGTTATAAATCTGCGAATTTGTAAGTTATATAATAATAATCTATCAGATCCTACAAATATATATATTCAAGAACAAGCGACATCATGAACCATACTTATAATACATGCAGAAACAAAATTTAACATTTTCTAAATAAAAATATTTTCATCGATTGCTCGGCCAGTTGCGTTCTGATTGTTGCCATCGATGGAACGAACATCTTCTGGCTGTGCAATACTTTCTACAATGTCTCCTAACGTCAACTCTTCTGCGCAGCTGAAATGGTCGATTTTAATGAAACTAGCTGTTCATATACCATTGTGAATGTAAACCGTTTTTCACATACATTTGAAGTATCTAGATGCGTAAACTGAGGGACTACTATTAGTCTGATAGTTTTCATCTATTTCTGTGGTGTTACTTTCAAATGTTTAATGAAAAAACGAAACACTCTGATACGAACAGAAATAATGAAAGAATTAATTGCTATTGACGTCACCAAGTCATTACTAGTCCGATGTTGTGGACACTTTTCTACTGATCACTTGCTATTATGCGAATGTAAAGATCAAAGAATGTCAAAGTGACGGCCAAATGGAGGTGGCGTTCCATAGATATAGTAAACCCTAGATTGGCGAATAGCTATCATTACAATGGAGCAAAAGTGAGGCCTATAATTGGCTGGTGTTTTCACGACGTTGCGTCGTAGTGATGTGCATCACAGTATCAAAGCCTTCAATTGAGCAATAAGTTTAGTAGTGGAAGCCCCTTGGTATGCTAGTTTTCAAGTCATAAACGTAACAATAAGACCAAATTCTTAGTGAAATGTCATCAGAAGAGACCACAACACCCCAGGTATATCCTGAATTGCTCATAACAAGACAGAACTTCAACTCAAAACAAGAAGTTCTCAACAATATCATAAGCTATCTATGCCGATTAAAAGCAAGCTGAAAGCTGCTAGTGGAAAATAATAGGAAAATCATCATCATTTCGTCATTGGTTTTGAGTCAGCAGCCAAATCTGTACATGGCATTGCTCAATATCTTTTCAGCAACTACCCTTACATCAACTACTTCCTAACCTTTAAGATCAACCAGGATAACATTGAGATTCTGTTTTCCACAATACGATCTAAGGGTGGCTATAACAATAGCCCGGATGTGCAGTGCTCTAGATCTGCAATTCGAGCACTGTTTATAAAAGCAGATATCACACCAAGTCCCAATGTTAACTGTATTGATCTGGATGTGAGCAGGGCTGACAAAACTGGCCAACTCCTGCTACATTCTCTGGCTAGAAAGAAAAAGAAGAGACAAAAGCTAAGGAAGGTGAAGATGAGGAGTTTGGCGATGAGGATTGTTTTCTAACTCAAATGTGATGAGTGTATCAAGTTCTTGACCGATGTAGAAGTAGTGGGAAGTAGAAATAGTGGTGACATAACCCTAATCTCCGTTAAAAACAGAAGAGAATTGGTGACCAGATTGATAGGCCGAATATGTATTGCTGCAGAAAAGTGCCTACATTCACACATGAAGAGCTATGGTATCACACAGAAAGCTTTAAACAAGTAACATCACAGACAATAACATACATGTCTTATTACATAACCTCAATCAAGGTTTTACATGTACTGTGCATGCCAACAGTCTACTCAAAACTATAGTAAATTGCTATACTAAAATCAGAATACACTGCCGCTTCAAACCAAGAATCTAGTTTAACCAACCTTAGACAAAAACTATCTCGTCTAGTTATTTTCAGTCATGTCTAATGGGTGTTTAATACAGTGTTCCAGAGTAACTGCTTCTAAATCTCATTTGATTCATTAGTTTGTGATTAGTTTAATTTCTATTTGGTCACTCTTTGTATTATCAATGATATAAAAGCTTCTAAATCATTGGTATTATTCATTACCATGTGTGTAAGATTCTTGCCTTTCTCATCCAAAGTCATTACAGTCATACTTCGACTTCCGAGCTTAATTCGTTCAGAGACTGAGCTCGTATGTCAATTTACTCGCATGTTGGTGCAATTTATTTATATATAGAACAATTAAATATATATTGATTGGTTTCCATACTTTAAAAATGCAAATAAAACACTCAAAACAATATATTGTAACATAAAGAACATGTTGGTTATTGTCCTAACTTACCACATCCTTTCAAAAAGCAACAAATAAAAAATAATGCAAGGAAATGTAATTAATTAAAATGTAAAATTAAATACATACAATAGCAGCTAACGCTAGCATTTGCCAGAGAGGTAGAGATAAGTTATCCTTCATTACAACAGTTGACTTTGATAAATTTGGATTTTAAAACTTTAAAAAAAATTCTTAAAAGACAAACTTAAAAGCAAACTTAAATCTTTAACTTAGCGTAATTAAAATTTCTTCGGCGTTCATAGTTTTAAGAGAAACCTATCTAAGGGCGTTTGCCTTTGTCCCCCTTTCAATATGTTGCGATCAGAACGAACACAGGTGTCGTCACCAAGGGTTAATGCACGACCACTAGCCAACTTGTCCGAATGTCTATTTTTTATAGTCTTAATAGATAGCACCAGCCTTTTTACATAGCATCGTTTCAGTTACGCAGTCACCGGCCAATTGTTTGTCTTTTATCTAAAGCCTGAGCAGTCTCTCCATCAGTGGCCGTGAAGATCGCTGCGTCATTTTGAAACTATGATTAGTCCTTTTGCAAACTAAATGCCTTGAATATAATCCTTGCGTTTGATAATTGTGGATGTATTTCTGTCATATTGCTGAGCTAGCTCAATCACGCATACATATTTTGCATATTTTTCAATAATTTTCTGTTTAATATCAATTGTTATCATTCGCTTTTTCTTTGCATTATCTATCCTTTTACTGGCAAACTTTCGGTCTATGCACGGTACTTTTAATTCACATAATTTAGCACTGAAAATCGCGCACAAAAAACATGGTACAAAAGTATAATCTGAGCAATGCAGAGTGATGCTGTTCTTATAAAACACCTCCGACATACTTGGCAACTGACTCATGTGCTCGTATCTCAAACATGGCTCGTATGTTAGTGCTAAAACTTGCTTAAAAGCTGGCTCGTACCTCAAGTTTCCTGTACGTTAGGGCACTCGTAAGTTAAAGTATTACTGTATATAAGTTTTACATATTTTCAATAAAATAGGCAGTCTCAGATGCACAAACTATGGAAAAATTGAGCAGTTTTTAGTGCTAAGTCAATAGGAGTTAATGGTTGCGTCATGCTAATTATAGGCCTCACTTGTTTTGATTATTGCATATCTAGGGTTTACTATATCTATGTGGCGTTCAATTAAGTGGTGGAGCTCTATTTTTGAACCCTTCTCCTATAGTAGCAGTCAAATGGAAGTGGCGTTCAAATAAAAGTGGCGTTCAATTAGAGGGTATACAGTAGTTGTTCCTTATGGCAGAAAGTCGACTATCATTGACAATTGGTGTAATGTTCCTCCCTTGTCAGCTCTGAGCTGCACTAATGAGGCTACAATTATTATAACTGAAACAGTACTGTCTTTAGGACGAGTATATATCTATTTATATTATATTTATGCAAAAATCATAACTGCGCATTGGCAAGTGCTCACTTATGCCCTAATGTAAAATGTATTGAAGTTGCAGTACATATTTGCCTGGATACCAATGTAGTTGCATTAGCAGTGCAGTAGCAAACATGTCACAGCCATGTAGGATAATTGCATTACATACTTTTACTACAGTGCATCACACAGTATAATGCGCAGTAAGCAGTATTTGCACAATGACGGATGCACACATATTTGCACTGCAAGCACTGCATTACACAAGTACTTGCGCACTGCAGTATGCGTGCGCACTGTAACACTTGCGTACATTGCTGTATGCGAGTGTTGCTAGTGCGCATTTCGCAGAAATAACTGCAGTAGGAACTTTCGCATTACGCTATATATACATGCACAGCACATTTTTCGTCAAAAATCATCACAGAATCAAGTATTGAGTTGGCTTTGACGCAACCGCAGCATAATTGCGAGATGCGAATGCTGCTCAAGGTTGAGTATGACTAGGCATAAAAGTTGAACACGATTGTCATGTTGCGTATAGTTGAAATGAAAGTTGACTATGTGTTAATATAATACCAATGAAAATATAGTACAAAGACCCCAATTTCATCGATTGGAGTGGTGATAATGCCTGACACCCTATTTCGAAATTATATGGGAGTTACAGCACAAGTTCATGAGCTTACTAAACATAGCATCTGACAATTTTGTACAACAGTAAAGATGATTGGAAACCAGTTCATCAGTTCATCCACAGTATCAACTTAACACTAATGCTCAGTTGCAGTATACATGCGGTTTTAAGTTTTGAAGAATGCGCATTTGCAGTATGCATGAATTGCTGGGTTTCAAGTAATGCGTCATGGAAGTAAATGCGCAGTAGATGGCAGAGGGCAATTTGCAATAGAGCGCAGTATCAGTAACATTTGCTACGCATTGGAAAGTCGTGATGCTCTCCACAATTATGGCTTACTGCAAGCGATAAGGCAGGGCTTCTCTAATGCTTCACTGCCATGATATATACATGTACATTATTAAAATGTTTTGCTGTAAAAACTGGTTCCAATATAACGGAACAAATATTCATCTAATTAGCGATTTATATTATTGCACACTTGTATAAACTATCAGTGATGCTGAGGGAAATTTTGAGCTAATTATAATTTGTATTTATCTGATAACTTTTTGATTGGTCATATAGTATTTAATTAATTTATATAAATAATGTTACTATGTGGTTTTAATACTAATATTTAGTTATCATCCATGTTATTTGTGTGAGCTCACCATTCAGTTTCATTGCAAACATGTTTCTCGAATCGTTGGAGATTCTTGTAGAATGTAGAGCAAGGCAAGACAAGGCCGACTTAGAATATTTGGTGGATAGACTCATTACATTGTTATCTTGATCAGCTTGTCCCTCATTGGACAGCTCGGTTCTGCTGTTATTATTTTAATTTTACAGTGAATCATCTGATCCCATATGTATATTTTGAACAGCAAAATTAACTTCATACCGATGAGTTATGTAGTTGACTGTTACCTAAAGGGTAGCGCTTTGCGTGAGTTGACATGGTTGACATTGCAATCTTGTCGGTTTTTATATGATAAGACTACAAACAGTCTTTACTAAATTTTACATAAGGCTGTAAAATTGCTAAAATTGGTAATTGAAGACAGAAATCTTTATCAACTTTCATCTGAGTTGCTCATTGTACTCAAAATCAGTGATAGATAATATCTAAGTATTTATCTATATAATAAGCATGGTGATGTGTTCCTGGAGCTCTCAGAAAAATTGTTTAAACACACGCATTGTGTGAACTTGCTCAAGTTATCAGACATGAGACTCGAAGGGCAGTATGTAATCCTTACCTTAGTGTGATTTGCGAGCAACCATAGTTAACTAGACCTTTTTGGAGGAAAACTACAAGTGACCTACTCTCTGATGAAAAATCACCAAAAGTAAACAATTTTCTATAACTAAACAACTAATCATATACGCTGTTAGTCAAAGTACCTCTGTTGCCGAAATTATTGCTTTTGTTGCTGATTTAGTATTGATTTTATTAAAGTAGTATGTACATTATTTTTATTTACAATATTTAGTTTTTCCCAAAGTGAGTCTAAACAGGTTTTCTGGTTTCACTTATGAGGCCACTTTGGATGCAAACAGTGTAGGCCATGTGTTTGGTTTACCTGGCTACTTAACAGCTCTAATTATAAATGACAAGAGCCACGCGAGTATTTCTCTCTGTCTCGGAGGTCCCTAGCTCAGTGGTTCTTAACCTTGATGGAGCTACCGAATCCACCAGTTTCGTATGTGCATTCACCGAACCCTACTTTTTTTCCCACTTTATCCGTCCGGGTCGCAGGGGTAGCATTCCATGGATCCGCCGCTCAATTCACAATGCAACCGAACCCTACTTTAGTGTAAAATATGATTTTTTTAGATTCAAAATGAACACGTTTTTCTACTGGTGAATAAAATAAACATATATCACATACTCTGTTTTGTTGTACGCCTACTGTTATTAATGAGTATCACATAGTCTTTTTGCGTTGTGAAAATTGTGAATTGTTATCACATATTTTGCATTGTTTTACACCTACTACTTTTTAGTAATAAGTTACCAACTAGTGAAAAACGTACAACATACATAGTAGTTTTGTGTTACAAAATAAAGGGAGCTCCTTTACTTTCAGAAACCTGTTCAACTTATTGTTTAGCCCAGTACATGGAGCCAGGCACACATTTTTGGTTTAATTTCAAAATTTTTTTAAAAATTAGAAGTCATAACAAGAAAAGTGTTTGCTATAAAAAAACAACATTCAATTAACACCATAAGACAATATTAGTAACAGTGATTTTCAATTCAGCTCGCGTTTTTGCGGTGATAGGGTTTACAGGTATTTATAACAACTAGGATGAGCAGCGAGTCAACTAAGGATCCGTTATAACAGGAAATGAACTTTTTCCGTTACGAACTATACTCTTCCCATTTTTGTGACTTGCTTGCGACTTTATTATTTGTTGACAACATAACCAACAATATTTAAGATTTTATGGTATTGACAGTGTTGTCCGAAGATTTATCTATAAAATTAGCTTAAAAAACGACGCAATTTTAAATGTTTGTTTGGGAATTTAAACATGAAAATGAACATTTTTTGTTAAAGTTTTGTAAGTACCTCCCAAGTTAGAAAACAACAATTACTCATGTTGATGACAGTATAGCCAATTCAGATTCAGATTTTTGTGATTACACAGATAATTGAAGTAGCAGCACTGATTCTGATGGTGATGAAAGTAATAGTTTTGTAAGAGTAAGGAACACTGCAGAGGATCGTTTTAGCTTCGTAGCGATTGTAGCAATGCACAAAGTATAGATACATTGAATTTTTGGCATAGCACTATTTGTTAAGGTTGGCAAAATAGAATACATAACAAAAGTGTTCTAGATAGTTTAAAGTTTAAAAAATTGTATACATATCATGAAGCGAAAGGCAATTTTCGGTAAAATGGCTGGCAGTAGGCTGATAGCTAAATTTGTACATGAATGGCATTGAAAGAGTTGAACTATGTAACGTGATCATCTGCAGCTAGTGATGGCCAAGTGGGGCATCGCGTATTAACACGACGGGTCGGTGTGCCAAGACCTCCATGGCAGAGGCTCCACCGAACCCCCGAGACCAACTCACTATACCCTTAGGGTTCGAGCGAACCCGGGTTAAGAACCATTGCCCTAGCTAGTAAACCTTGTGAAAGCCTGTGATTCTGTTTATTACTTTATTTCATATTGCCTCTCAGTTACAGAGCAAGTAAATTGATAGAATTGAGGTTTTCAGGTTCATAATTAAGAGGAATGATAATATAGCAAATTTTAAAGCACCTTTACAATTACATAATGCGGTAGCCGGCTGGTAGACGCAGACGGTAACTAGGCTCGGCAACCTTTGCTTCGCATTTAGAGTTTTCTGATTAAGTGCAGTTTGTAGGCATTAAAGGATAAGGATAATTGCATGCTGTTTATTCATGCTATAGGTATTGTCTAGAGGAAACTAGTTAGTTTAATCCCTATTCATTGTGTTTGATACGAGTGTTGTTTGTTAGTAACAAAAGCTAGGCAACGGCGCGTCGTCATATTTACTTACGCAGTTACGAAGATAATGAAAGTGATTTGAATGTTGAAATCCACCAATAACGCGCACACATTTGTTTACATCACCGTTGTTCGGATATAAGAGTGAGCCCCTTTAGCCCAACCTAATCACTAGCTCTCTTGCGTGACTATAACTGTCTCTAGCAAGCCGCTGTTTTCTCCTTAAAGAACTCCTCAACTTCATCTAAAATCATGGTAAGCTGGTAGCATTAGTTCTATCAAGTTCCATATTGCAACCAGTTGGTATGAGTCTAATTTATAAATTTGCTATTCCTTTGGTTAACAATGTTTTTAATTGCTATTGCCTCTGTTATAGCGTGAGTGTATCTCTATCCACGTCGGACAAGCTGGTTGCCAGATCGGTAACGCATGCTGGGAGTTGTACTGCCTTGAGCATGGAATCCAGCCAGACGGTCAGATGCCCTCTGATAAGACCATCGGAGGAGGTGATGATTCCTTCAACACCTTCTTCAGCGAAACTGGCGCTGGCAAGCACGTGCCAAGGGCTGTCTTTGTTGACTTGGAGCCAACTGTTGTCGGTGAGTTGTCTCTTTAATGTTTTTCATTTGCTTTGTAGATTTGTTTCCAAATCACTCATTTAGTTGATACATGAATATACAATATTCGAGCTCGTTTCTAGATGAGGTTCGAACTGGCACCTACCGACAGCTGTTCCACCCGGAGCAGCTCATCACTGGCAAGGAAGATGCTGCCAACAACTACGCTCGTGGTCATTACACCATTGGCAAGGAGATTGTCGACCTCGTTCTCGACCGAATCAGAAAGCTGGCTGACCAGTGTACTGGTCTCCAGGGATTCCTCATCTTCCATTCCTTCGGCGGTGGCACTGGATCCGGATTCACCTCTCTTTTGATGGAGCGTCTCAGCGTTGACTACGGCAAAAAGTCAAAGCTTGAGTTCGCCGTCTACCCAGCTCCTCAAATCTCGACTGCTGTTGTTGAGCCATACAACTCCATCCTAACAACCCACACCACCCTTGAGCACTCCGACTGCGCCTTCATGGTCGACAACGAGGCGATCTATGACATCTGCCGACGAAACCTCGACATCGAAAGGCCAACCTACACCAACCTGAACAGGCTGATTGGCCAGATCGTTTCCTCCATCACAGCTTCTCTCCGATTCGATGGTGCCCTCAACGTCGATCTAACCGAGTTCCAGACCAACTTGGTGCCCTACCCCCGTATCCATTTCCCTCTGGCAACCTATGCCCCTGTCATCTCTGCTGAGAAGGCTTACCACGAGCAGCTCTCCGTTGCTGAGATCACCAACGCTTGCTTCGAGCCAGCCAACCAGATGGTGAAATGCGACCCGCGTCACGGCAAGTACATGGCCTGCTGCATGTTGTACAGAGGCGATGTCGTTCCCAAGGATGTCAATGCTGCCATTGCCACCATCAAGACCAAGAGAACCATCCAGTTCGTAGACTGGTGCCCGACTGGTTTCAAGGTCGGTATCAACTACCAGCCACCAACAGTTGTGCCAGGCGGTGACCTTGCCAAGGTCCAGAGAGCTGTCTGCATGTTGAGCAACACCACTGCCATCGCCGAGGCATGGGCCCGTCTTGACCACAAGTTCGATCTCATGTATGCAAAGCGTGCATTTGTCCACTGGTACGTTGGAGAGGGTATGGAGGAGGGAGAGTTCTCAGAGGCCCGTGAAGATTTGGCCGCCCTTGAGAAGGACTACGAAGAGGTCGGTGTTGATTCCGTCGAGGGTGAAGGAGAGGAAGAGGGCGAAGAGTACTAAACAGCTCTACATCCTCTATTGAAATGACAACATCGTGGCATGGCTCGGCTGTTGTTTTGGTTTCGTATTGTATAATTTTATGCAGTATTTTTGCTTTACGATGTTCATGTTCCATGTAAAAGTCTTGTTATTTCAATAAACTCATAATAATTACAAAGTTGTGTCACTCTACGTGTGTTACATGACAAGATTCTAAGAGTATACCTGGTATCATCTTGTTATACGGTAGATGATTACCTTCAAGAGCGTATGTTAAAGCTCAATGTCTATAACTTGCATCTGCCTAAAATTTAAGGTTTTTTTGCAACCTTTTGATATCTTGTGCTGCAGTATGTAACCGATGGTTTTTGTTTTGTTTTACATTTTCACCTCTACCAATACTCACATGGAAAAATTGTTTAAACAAAGGTCGACTTGCTTCATGGATTATTTTGGTGAATGTCAAGCTGGGATTGCGTCCACGAGCAAGTTGGATAGGTTCATGTAACTGTAGTCAGTATATCACAGCAAAAAATTGAAAAATGCTCAGGTTCTCTTTGACATAAATTAGAGCTCACAATTTAATTTTATGCATTTTAGTATTATCTAAAACAGGCTTTTTAAGAAACTGAATGCTTCAGTAGCAATACTAAAGAGCTAACAATTGCTAAGCATTTTAGATATTCAGTTAAACTCTGAGCTCATGGATCAACTTGTGTAAATGTACTGCGATTATAGATTTATTCACTTTACAGTCTGTATTTCATTAAAGGTTGACTTGCAACAAAATTCACATTACAGTTATTTGATATGAAAAGATTCACCATGTCTTACTCTGTTGTGTTGTAGGTGCAAAATATGTGGAAAGGTGATCACAAGCTCTTGAAAGCTCAAAAACGAACAGAAAATCGCAGCAACACGAGACCGCCGTAGTTTGGATTCTCTTTCTAAAACGGCTCAAATGTGATGTAGTTGTGAGAGATAGTTTCTGTTTACACTTTCATGCAACCTTATTCGTCAGAATATTTTCACAAGTATACTTCATGCATTTAATAAAACCATGTCTATTGTTCTTACGCGTCTGTTTTATCGTCATCGTAATGCTGTCATTTTAGCAGTGATATCCTATAACTTACCGTAAAAATTCTTTTGTTTTTTGTAGCCTTAGCTTGAAGGAGTACATATCATTGTCTGATAATCATGACGAGCCTGTTGGTCACTTGTGATAATCGAAAAGTGCTGCAGAAATTATTTGTAAAGTATTGGGTCCCATGATCAGATTACGACTTGTCAATTAGACCAAACCAAAACAAACCTGTAAAGTAGCGAGCATCTATATTTGATACGGGCTCTTCGGTAAAGCCCGAAGTGTTTGTCATAAACTAGTGCTACGATAAGTTTTATATTGAGTTTTTTTATTGGCCTTTCAATTCATGTGAGAATATCAAGCGACAAGACAAGAACCAAATTTCATGGCTATGTCATCGAAATAAAGAGATTCCAATCTACGGCGGCTTTTCGTTTTTTCGCTTTTAAGAGTTTGTAACCAAATTTTCACATATATGGCACCTACAACACAGCAGGGTAAGACATGGTGAATCTTTTGATACCAAATAACTGTAATGTGAATTTTATTGCAAGTCAACCTTTAAAAATTTAGCGTTTGGGAAAAGCTTTATAAATGACACAGAACTGACGAACAGACGAACATAACCCTGAGTATGTTCGTCAGACTATCTCCTAGAAGCATGTTTGGTGTTATGGTTTAACAGAGGAAGAATTCTTTGAAACTTTTACTGAAATTTGGCTTCATGTAGCCTACCAACTTTGATAGAATTTTATATTTATTATTTGCCTAACTAATCAATTTTTGGCCCTATAAATGCTACCTTCCTCTATCCTGACAGCCACCAATATCAACCTTTTATGAACTCATTAGGACTTGTCAGTCCTTGTTAAGAGTTATGCCTTTATTAACAATACGGCCAGGAACAAAGCCTAGACATGATGTCAAGCGCATAGCTTACATTGGTGCATTTAAAAATGTGATTGCGCCAAATTTTAGTTGATTTTATCTGAAAGCATGGATTTTTTTCTATCATTTTAGGTGTTGTTTGTTGTTTTAGGCGATCTCACTGTCAAGATATTTGAAGATTAAAATCAACAAAAATTGATCCCGCTAAAAATACTGAAAAATAAAGGTTTGCGTAGATTTGCACAAAATGATATTTATAGGTAGACAGTCTGTCTCTATCTCTCATGTTCACATTGGCTATTGCAATAAAAGTCTAGTCCTATGCTGTTCTATTGGCATATATTTTATTTTGTATTTGCTCATGACTGTTAGAATTAAATTTTTAATTTAGCTATAGATACATTATTATAAATGTCTTAAATGTCTCAATTAAGGGAATTCAAATTAAAAATTTGCCGTATGAGTTTCCTCCTGCTGTGTAAACATCTGAGTACCGACTACGATTCTGCCGGTCTACAGTAATTAGGTCATTGAGTTAACTTATTTCATCGAAAACTTTGTATCAGCTAAGTTCTCAGTTGCTGTCGACATTGGAAACTAGTTACTAGATAAAATACGCAAACCACATCTTTGAACAGAAACCAACTGCATTCCTAAAAAGTCACGTATAGTCAATGTTATCTAGTCATTATTAGTATCAAATTGTAGAAAAAAAGTTACTGGTCACATTTGATTAGTTGATTCAAGTATAAAACAAATGATTTTTTGAGCTGACCAAAATGGTAAACGCAAAACAACGTCAATTTCTTTGAAATCAATTAACCCACCGATTCTAGCAAAGGGTTGCTAAAGCCATTGTTGCACCTGGTTGGCGGTTTGTGGCGTGGATTCACTTGTTTTCACTTTGTTGTATGAATCATGAAATCTTCTGAGTAGCTATTAATATTGGCAGACAGTTGAAATTAAGTCCAGCTACGCAAAAGTACCTGTCTGTTCAGCTCTGATTACACTTGATAAATTCATCCATCAGAGAAGATTTTGGCACAGGCGGTGATGGGGCTATGATGTATTCAATATGTTTTGCAAATCATGTTTTGCATTATCTTCAACAATATTATTTTATTATATAATTTTAAAGGTTGCCTTGCAACAAAATTCACATTACAGTTATTTGGTATCAAAAGATTCACCATGTCTTACGCTGTTGTGTTGTTAGTGCCAAATATGTGGAAATGTGATTACAAGCTCTTAAAAGCTCAAAAATGAAAAGCCACCGTAGATTGGAATCTCTTTATTTCGATGACGTAACCACGAAATTTGGTTATCGTCTTGTCACGTATGTTCTCACGTGATTTGAAAGGCCAATACAAAGCTCAATATTAAACTTATCGTAGTACTAATTTATGACAAACACTTAGGGTTTTACCGAAGACCCCGTATCAAATATAGATGCTCGCTACTTTACAGTTTTGTTACGGCATTATTCAATCGTCAAGTCGTAATCTGATCATGCGACCTAATACTTCACAAATAATTTTTGCAGCACTTTTCGATTATCACAGGTGACCAACAGGCTCGTCATGATTATCAGACAATGATATGTACTCCTTCGAGCTAAGATTAAAGAGTTTAACGATTTTTTATGGTAAGTTATAAGATATCAGTGCTAAAAGTGACAGCATTACAATGACGTTAAAACAGACGCGTAAGAACAATAGACATAGTTTTATTGAATGCGTGAAGTATATTTGTGAAAATATTTCGACGAATAAGGTTGCATGAAAGTGTAAACAGAAACCATCTCTCACAACTACATCACATTTGAGCCGTTTTGGAAAGGGAATCCAAACAACGGCGGTCTTGTGTAGCTGCGATTTTCTGTTCGTTTTTTAGCTTTTAAGAGCTTGTAATCACATTTCCACATATTTTGCACCTACAACACAACAGAGTAAGACATGGTGAATCTTTTCATATCAAATAACGGTAATGAGAATTTTGTTGCAAGTCAACCTTTAACAAGCCAAAAAATGTGCATTTCAGCAATAATTTTTTATTAAAAACATCTATCCAAGTCGTGACCACTCACATACATGTAGTTTCAGCTCATATAATAGGACAAATTACTCTACTGCAGTAAACTCCAACAAAACGTCTCATGATTTGTGCAGTTACTGGCTTACTGCACAAATCAATGATACTGTACACATTCATGTCTCTCTTTTCCGTGTATGACAGTTTCCATACCGACACAACTGCTCCACTGGTGGCGCCACATAAATATCCTGTAATCAATTATACAAATGTAATAAATATATGTCATTCATAGATAGTCGTTCTAACGTGTATCCACTGAAAGCTATCAATTTGAGAGTGATAGATTGACAGTGTAAAATTACAAAATAAACAAGTGTTTAACAAAAGTACACGATCCGCCAAGCCAACATTTTGAAGCTTTGTTTCTCAGAGTTAAAGATGAGCATTGATCAATCAATTTCTACAAGTGAGAAGTGAACATAAATTCTAATCCTAAATCTAATTTACTAGCTAAAACTGCCAAAAAAATATGAAGCATATCAAATAGTTATGTTAATGGTTAAAAAAGTTATGAAACAATGATTGGTGATTGCAAAAAGTTATAATTTTATCAATTAGTAAATGTATTCATGAGTACTAAAATTATTACCTTTAGTTTAGTATATACAAAGGAGACTCAAAGTTAAAGATAGATTCACCTCCATTTTCCTATCTTCCTCTGCAGCATAATGCTGCTGACGCCTGTCAGCTCCAACCATAACCTGTCTGCCCCAATCTTTAACCACCTGATGCTCAGAAAACTTTGAGTCACCTTGGATTATAGTTGCCCCGATTTTAATATCGGTGCCGATATGGGTGCTGAGTATCTGAATCGGTATCGGCCTATCTTTTCTTAAAAAATCAGAAATTCAGATACTTTTTACAGATAAACTATTTAGCAGAAAACTGTATTTTAGCCTGCTACACGAATAAAAAATCATCAGCTGCAAGTTTCTTACTTTTACCTTTTTGAATTCTGGGCCTGTCACATAATCTATTTCATGTCTATAGCCTAATAAACATCAACACAGCTGAGGAATATTTTGGCTTTAGTCAGGACGTAATCACCGAGTGCGGTATTTCCATAGATATATAAATCTAGATTGGCCAATAATAGGTATTCCCATCGATTGCCTTGTCAGACTTAAATAGCATGACGTAACGTCATTGTATTGTACCTCATGCTTGACTGCACTGTTGTTAACAATGGAGCTAATCAGGAGAAGGTGACAAAATCACATTTATTTTCACATTAAAACCTTCTTGGATACATAATCCAGTAAACTAAAGCAATTATGTGCTAATATCTGATAACCACCATAGATTAAAACTAAAAAAGCTATGAATTGTTGCACACAAATCATGAGCCATCAGGGCTTTATTTGCCACCCTCTCCTATCACCATTCTCTCTTTTCCTTTCTCCAAAGAAGAAGTGAGAAGGGGAAAAGAGAGAAAGGGAAAGGAGAGGGGGGCAAATAGCCCACCCAGTCAAAAAGCCAGACCATGGCTAGGTAAATAGACTAATATCTAGCTGAACTAAACATGACTAAATATGATGAGTATGCAAGTACAGTGCACCCTCGAGATACGATGGTAATCCGTTCCAAGACTGGCATCGCATGGCAAAAATATCGTATGTCGGGGTATAGAAACCATTGTAATTATACAATGAAAAGAAAAGAAGGTAAAAATCGTCCAAAATTTTTGTAAAAATGCTGTACATATTGAAAATGAGTTACAAAATAATATGTTAACTTTGGTAACTATAGTTACCTACAGTAGCTGCAATGTATTAAGTGCACATAGTAATTATAATCTGCAATACTGTAAAATTGTAATCTGTGTACCAAATGCAGATCGAACGGTAACAAGTTCTTACCTTCAAAGGGTACGCATAACATAAATGTTGAATACACTTCAAATAAGTTTAGCTTGCCAAACTCACCCTTTAAACCAAGTTTTAGTATGTATTTTGAACTATTTTAATGAATTTCAACTGTTATCACGAAATTTTATCCTTCATAAGTTTCTGTCTTCACTTTCATTATAAAATTTAGCGTGTTTGGTTGAAACCTTTTTCAACCAGAATTCAATAGGAAAGGCCGAGCGATGCAGTTATCGAAAGCGGCCTCTCACACACCTGACCATCTAATGGCTACCGAAAAGAAAAATGAAATTTTATTTACTATACAGGACGTACATACCTTTGAAGTAACGTGACTTTAGCTGGTATATTGTAGCGAATAAAGCAGAGTAGAGGCAAAAACGTATCAATGCTAATTATGTTGTTGTACACTTGAAGATTAATTTAATATGTAATCAAATGGATTTTTTAGCACGCTAAAGAAGGTTGTCTAGTCCTGTCCAATTTTTCTTCTGGTTTGAAAGAAAAAAATGCTGGTGCAATGCAGAAAACTGCTAGCTAGCTAAAGCTTGTAGCAGGATCCAGAGAAGGTGCTACAGTAGTTTTTCTTGTATGAAATGTGCACATGAATCGATGTAACCATATGTACAAAGTTTTACGTATTTATACCCTAGAGGAAAGTTTCAGAAAGTAATGTAAATGCGTCAACTATCTTGAGTAGCTAGTTATATGAGTTACATACATACGATGAATTGTATTCACGTAGGAGATAACAAGCCCACCTGCAAAGACATGGTTAAACAAGAAAATAAAACAAAATCAAAAGGAAACAAATAAAATGAATAAAATATGAAAAACATACCACACAAGAAATAAATAATATATATTATACATGCATTGTTTTAATGTACCAGTCCGCATCAGTAATTTAAACATTTGAAATATTTTTGCCAATGCATTTTTGCCAATATTTTTGCCAATTTCTTCCTATCTATTTCCTGGCCTTTACTAAATGGTTGCTCCTTTTGAATGCTGATCGCGTGCATGACCTCGCTCCTTCAAATCTACAATCGGAAGCTCTTTCTTGTGCTTGCTTTAATGGAGTTCTTGTTTTAATAATAATTGCAAATGCTGATTGGTTGCGATCATATTCCTTGACAATGTTAATAATACGAGTGCCTTCTTATTTACGACATCCAACATTGTTGACATAGAAATCATTTTTCCTTCGTTTTGGAACGTTTGTATCGGTCTCAGATTCCATAGCTACCGAATTAAATGTATATACTTGTAGTTATATACGTATGCTGACTTGAAAGTTTATAGTAAAATATATACATTTAGTAATGCTATAAATGAATATTTGCTCTCGCTTGCGTATTTTACACGCGGAATGCTGACATAAGAGAAGTTGATCACCGTGTCTCTTCTAAACGTTCTGAAAATGTTTTCGGCAAACTATATTTTGGTGTCTTTTTTATTTTGACGTGCGTTACGAGCACACCGACCGCCAAATTTTAACTCTGGCGAAACTTTTCACAAAATCGTATGGTGAAATAAAATTCGTATAGCGAGGTGAAGATATCACAATGTTTGACTTCGTAAGATGAAAAAATTGTATATCATGGTAATTGTATCTCGAGGGTGCACTGTATGTCTTAAGTCAAAAATGAGACAGAATGATTATTTTACAGCTGGCTAGGTCACCAAAGCTGAAGTGTAATGATTGTTTCACTAGCATCGTGGATGTTACCAACTATGATGTAAACCAAACAACGAATCCCCTAATCACAGTTGAGAATCGTGGTGGCTTGACTTTGTCTTCGCCTATGGCGATTGAGATTTGCAACCACAGTGAGAAAGCGACGGGAGTGTTGCTTAGTAGTGCTGGATTGGTGAAAAACTTTCCCAGGCTAGCACTAATTGCCACCGTGGAGACGTTGCTGAGATTCAACATCATGCTATTGTTTAAGTGTAATCATCAAGCTAGTAGCCTAGCTCGTGAGATAGCAAAGAGACATATTTTGATTAGGGCGCATTATGAAGCTAAGAATAGAGCTGGCGCGGGTAGCTCGTCTGGTCTTGACCCACCGGGTCAGAGGTGCCTGGGTCGGGCCACCCGACCCTCGAGTCTTCCTATACAAAGACATGGGTAGGTTTATGGCTAAACAACAGCGGTTGCATATCGCTTTTTAAGTGCAATTGAAATTGAGTCGCATTTAGTCCCAGAGCGGAAGGACCAGGCGAAATAAAACAAGATGAGTCAATACTATGTTTTTGCGTCTGCGACAATAGTCTTTGGACTATAGGTTTCACAACATTTTTCAGCAAGAAATAATCAACATGTCGGTGGTCTGGGAGTTCATGGAGAAGCCAGTCACGAAAGGGAAATACCAAGTTATTTGTACAATATGCAAAAGCAAGTTAAAGGTTGACTTGCAACAAAATTCACATTACAGCTATTTGGTATCATAAGATTCACCATGTCTTACTCTGTTGTGTTGTAGGTGTGAAATATATGGGAATGTGATTACAAGCTCTTAAAAGCTAAAAAACTAAATAAGCTAAATAGTTTGGTTCCATCTGATGTTGATCCATAAGAGCAGACATAGGGATCTTGTTTGCAATGCTGGAGGGCCATTCCATGGGGACTGGTCCAATGTGTGTGCTGACCCGTCACAGATATGATTAAAACTAAGCCTATGTAAAAGAGCATGTCAAACTTGGTGGGAATCCAAATTTTTTAGTCTAAACATTTCGTGGCGCTGCCGGCATCACCTCAAAGTTTGCCGTTCAGGATGGGCAACTCCGAATCAGAATTTTTTAGGTTTTTTGATAACAATTATCTCGAAAACTATATCTTCTAAGAATCTGAATTTTTAGTTATGTCTTTTTCCACATGTGATCTATCATTTTCATTTGAAAACTTGTCTGTCGGAGGCTGTCATTTGGGGTCAGAGGTCGCAAAAGTAGGTCCGCGGCCCCTATTTTTGGCAAGATTTTTAGATTTAAGCTATTTTAGCGTCACATAAAACCAATTTTTTTTTCATCTTTTGGCAATGTAACTCTTGATATCTGCTTATTAATGTATTTTCTACATAGAAATAATTTATATTTGTCAGATTTCATCCCTTTGTGGATGTGGGTGGGACAAATCCAACATGGCTGCCGTCGGCAGCGATGGAAAAGGGTGACGGAAACCACTAAAAACCACAGAGATAGCGTGAAAAATTGTAATAAAATAATGTTTTATACATATTTCACACGCGCTGATTCCAAATCGTATCTCAAAATCTATGATATTCTGCTAGAAAGTAGGTTAATAGCACAATGAATTGAAGACACCTTTATATAAAAAACCATTCAAGGCCGATTTCAACACAATAAGGCCAGTGTATCTGCATAGACATTGAATTCACAATTACCATTTATGTGACAGTCATCACATAATTTGGAGCATAGTTAGTAACTGCTTGAACATATACCAGTTTTAACTCACAATGACATCATGCTAATAGCTGAGCGATTTCTTCCTGTAAATGTTGACTCAAGGTATATTGGCGGTGGTTAGCTGTCTCAAGATTTACGTTTGAATTTATGTTGAATTGGAACATACAGTTCATCTGGTCTTAATGGGTATTTGAATACCTTGGCTAGTCCATGAGCTAAGAGAGAGTTAATTTTTACATCCTCTTCTTTCATCTCTATATCTATCACAGATCCAATGTACCAGTCCTTTTCATATTTGTAGGCAAGGTAATCCCCCGGTTTAATTTCCGCCAACGCAATTTGCCGAGTCTGAATTAGCCCTGTCAGCAAATTTCCTGTAAAGGTATTGTCATAATCTATACTGATAGGTACTTCACCATTAAATGTACGCCTGCCTATAAGGGTTCTCCCTATTCTTTCGAAACAATGATGGCTACGGGATCCAGGTACAGGGACGCCATCTGTTTCAAATCGTTGTTCTTGGAGTAAACGCACTTTGTCGATATCTGTCTCATTAAACCATAAAGTTAGCACTTTTGTAATGTTTGATTTCGCAAAGTTATATAGATCTTGAGGCGTAGTAATAAAATGTTCCGAAGTTCGCCGCAAGCTTGCTCGACGTGCCTGGTATTTAATGACGGCCCCTACACCATCGCAGGCAGACTTTCCATGCGATGTTGCATAGTAGTGCCAATGGGCCGGGACCTGAAAATCCTCAACATTTTGTGAAACATCAAATTACAAAAGGCTTTGTATGACTTATATTGGCCTGTGCAGCCATCTGTGAAGTAGTGTATCATTGTAAGATTTGGCAGTATACGTTTCAGTCGAGGAAAGAAATCTTTGAGCATCATATAGACAGCTAAATGGTTGTGATGCAAATACCCTAGGACACTTATATTTCGCTAGTATTTAGTTTCGTGAGTAGCACACAGAGTAAAATTTCGCTGCAACTTAATTTCGCAGCTCTGATGAGTGCGAAAATATAGTGATGTGAAAATAAATACAGTGGAACAAACAAATTAGATTCCTCAGGTCCGGTCCTCTAGTAAAAAAAGTTTTTATATTTGCGACTAGTTTGTATTTGTAACCCGCAGGTATAAATGTATGGCAGAATTCGATAATTCAACGTGATCGCTTGCTGCCATTTGTTTCTTGGACTATCAATGACGTCTCGGTCCTTTCCGTCGTGACCGATATGGTACCAATATTAGATCTCAAGTATTTATAGCAAGCGATGGCCATGGCACGTTTTGAGTTCACAATATTTCAAATTTAAAAAAAATCAAATACAGTACATGTCTCATAAAAAAGAAAATAGATAGCAACCAACATCACAACCAGAACTGTATAACATGGTTGGACCTGGTGAGGGTTGTTATCGTTTTTGGTTGGCAGTAAAATTCATCACTACAATAAGTATTATTTAATTGTTTGACTTCACCTACCAGACTTTCATCCTCATCAGTTACAAAATCGGTGACTAAACTGATATCATCATCTTCTTCGTTTGTCTTGGCTTTTCCAAAAAAACTTGTTATCTTAATTTGCTTTGCCATGCTGCTCATTCGGTGTATTAACGAATTTACTAGAAATTTCCCAATGAGCTCAATCACACACAAAATTATCTGCATTTCTAATATCACGATTTTGTTGTGGATATCAATGAACTACAGGGCCGTATTCCCTTGGACAGCTGGCCGGCTAAGACGCCCCAACTTTTTAGGAATTTCATAGTCCAACGGCTATAGAAAGGTTTTTATCGCTGTAGAATATCACTCTATTCGAAGCCATAGATACAAACATCAACTTTTAGTAGTTCTTAGGCGTCATTATTATCTTCATCAGCGGCAAAATATTCTTGTTAACGACTTTTATAAAGGTTTGCAAAATATCAAGTTTTAGCAAACATCTGCTTGCCCATATCCTACTTAATGAACTTGAAATAAAATCGGCAAAAATGATCTTTGTTAAAACGCTTAAAAGAAAAAGATGTCTTCTTTCTGAGCTTTTTAACTGCATACAAGTTTTGCCTGTTTTAATTTTAAAACGTTTATTCAGTCACATCAGCTAAAACAAAGCAAATCTCAAAAAATAGAAAAATGTTGATACTTGCCAATAAAATTTTTTAAAACTTCACGTGAGAGGCCCGGCTGAGGCCTTCCATAAGAGAAGCCTGTTGGGAGCTTACAGCACCCCCCCTCCTTCTCCACACCCCAGATGTTCATAACTAGTCGTCTAACATTAGCCCCCCCAACTTGCAACCAGTGAATACAGGCCTGTGTAGAACATAGCTATTTCATTTCGAATTTTCGCTAGTTCGTTATGATAGTTTAGTTTCGCGCATGAATTTTTCGCGTGATGATGACTCCGCGAAAACGCGAAAGTTAGATGCCGCGAATACTTAAGTGTCCTAGGGTAATCACTTACGTAACAGTAAGATATGTGTAAAAGTTTTTCCTCTGTTGACTTGTAATATACTACTATAGGATGTAGTGTGGCCTGGAGATTGTTCCAGTGGAACGATTGGGAGGCATCTTGTACAATAAATGAGTAATTCTCCGCGAGATCCATCTGCATGATGATTTCCGTAGTCTGAAGATTTTGTTTCAGATTCTGGAGAAATGCAGACTGCTCCTCTTTTATGTAATGGTGGGCACTTAGTTCATCAACTTTTTGGCACATTGTGGATAAATTTGGAGATGGTTGCATGGTGTTTCACAATGTTTGACCGGTCAGTAGTAACCCACTGGCTATATGTGGTTTCATCGACTCCTTCATAGTCAGCTTAGTCAAACAGCTCAGACAGGCGATTTTCAATGTTTGCTTGACCTGGACAATTCTCACACTTTCTCAACATACAGTTTGCCTGCTTACGATCACAAACCAGCATATCAATAACATCCGTGTAGGGATTCAGTTCCGGTACCTTTTCAACCAAGAAACGAAAGTTTTGGTGAATGGTACACACACAAACGGAATGAGTACCATTTGCACTGGCATTTTTGCAAAACTTTGGCCCAAGTTCGCAAAATTTTGAAAGCTTTATCTGGCTACCACTGGTGGGGTTTTGTTGGCAGAAATGGTTATACAACTCAGTAAGATTGCATAAAATCAGGAGTTGCGGCTCATATTCTCTAGTACCATCAGAGCTTCTATGTGTTGAGACCTGTTTTGCTCCAGGGATCAAACGAACAAATTCACTGTTTTTGTAGAAGTTTTCTACATCAGCTTTTATGTTAGCCGCTAAACCTTTATTACCTTTTTTGGAGGATCGGGGTGTGGCTAAGATGCCTTTGGTTCGCTTTAGCTCTCTTACTTCTTTGACTTGCCTTTCGGACACATTGAAATCTTTGCTAATCTGATCTCTTGGCCAGGAAAGTGGCAAAAGTGTTAACAATGAAACTTGCTTCCTACATGTGCTTATTTTCAACTTCTCTCTGATATCCTCCATAAGGTCGGCAAAAGGATCTTCTTGAGGTTTTTTGCTGGCAGCCGCTACACCAATAGATCTTTTTATTACACTCTAGATTTTTTCTAGTTTTTTCTGCTTTCTTTCAGTATATTCTGCCTTTCTTTTCAGAGGTAACTTTAAAACTTGACTCATTTTAATGGGTGTTGTTAAAGATTCTAAAGACGTTATTAGTTCTTCGACATTAGATTCTATCAGTTCCTATGAGTTTTGAGGGCAATACTCTTCTTCGACGTTGTCTTTGCGAGTATCCAAACTAGAAATACAGTTTCTGCATATTTTACGATCAATGTGTGTTTTGACCGAAAATGCTTCGAGCTATTCTTTAATTGATTGGTCAACTAGTGTCAAGCCAGTTTTTATTCCTCATGAATGTTTATCGAATGGATCAAGGCAGGACCTGTTGACAATCACATTGTTCCTGTATTTGCTAGTGTATATTGCTAGATGGTGGGCACACACCTTGTCTGTTTCAGAGAGCGACAAACCTAAAAAAGAAAACTTTGATGCATTACTGGATGCCCGCGACATATTTCTCCTCATGGTAAAATGTTCAATTTCTTATCCATGTGAAATTTAACAACTTCAAAAATGCTAAATATTTTTATTTGTGTACTTTTACTTGTTTACTTTACTCTTTGTTTACTACTTGCAGTTTTCTATGGTCTGTCTTGGCTATGGAAGTGCCTATATGGCATTTCGAAAGCGCAGAAAGTTTGCAATCCATGCTCTCACGTCTTTTACCAATTATCAACTACTTAGCAGCAGCATATTTATAGAAAATGAGTGCTGCATAGAAAATTTCCCCTACTCAAAAGGGGAAGTCCCAAAACTGCTTGGAAGATAATTATATATATCCATGTAGCAGAGTGCTATAACTCAAGGTGACCATAATCGGGATGGCTAATAACCTACCTGCAGTGATTTTTGGCTGTGGCGTGACCAGTTTAAAAGTAATTAAAAGGCAAACTTCTACCATGATATCAATGTTTTTGAAGCAAGATTTGGAATCAGCGCATGTGAAGTATGTATAAAACATTAATTTATTATATATTTTTTGACGCTATCTCTGTGATTTTTAGTGGTTTCCGTCACCCTTTTCCATCGCTGTCAATGGCAGCCATGTTGGATTTATCCCGCCCGCACCTAACGAGGATGAAATCTGACAAATATATAATTATTTTTATGTAGAAAATACATTAATAAGCAAATATCAAGAGTTACATTGCCAAAAAATGGAAAAAAATTCAGGTTTTACTTGACGCTAAAATAGGTTAAATCTACAAAACTTGCCAAAAATAGGGCCCACTGACCTACTTTAGCGACCTCTGACCCCAAATGACAGCCTCCGACAGACAAGTTTTTAAATGAAAATGATAGATCACATGTGGAAGAAGACAACTGAAAGTTCAGATTTTTAGAAGATAGTTTTCGAGATATTTGTTATCAAAAAACCTAAAAAATTCTGATTCAGATTTGCCCCTCTTGAACGGCAAACTTTGGGGTGACGCCGGCAGCGCCACGAAATGTTTAGAGACAAAAAAATTTGGATTCCCACCAAGTTTGACATGCCCTTTCACAATGGATTAGTTTTAATCATATCTGTGACGGGTCAGCACACACATTGGACCAGTCCCCATGAAATGGCCCTGGATGCAACACTCCGTGCAAGTTCTACTCTCTACTCGTTGGTTTAATTGAAAAACGTTTCCTTGATAATCTATTGCTAACTAACACACCATGTCTAACACTGTTAAAGTTCGACTCCTATTACCCGTATCCTAAAAAACTTTGGAAATGTGTATTTTAGTAACACTAGTTAGACTAATAGCATGAATTTTGTGACGATTGATTGTTAGTTATTTGTTGAAAACGTGCTTGGGTTATTTAAATTGGCAGGTGAATGGAGGGAGGTTGCTCTGGCTGTTCACATGTTTAGCGGTACGTCTGTACAGCCAAATATAAAGGTTGCAGGATTTGATATGGATGGCATCTTGATCATTACTGCAAGCGGAGCCAAGTGGCCCAAGAACCGAGGTTAGATTCTCGCTTGTTAATGTTGACTTTTGTACCTGGCCTACTTGCACCATTGCCTCATTAATTTTTTATGGTGCCAGTTGGATGGCAGATATGTTTCATTAGAAATGTCAGACAAAATAAGATACTTGAGCACGCGGAGAAGGGGGGGGGGGGTCCTAAAGAACTTACTAAGGAGTTTCCATGAAAGTTCTCCTCATCTTCTTCCTATAATGTGTTCTTTTATTCAAGTTCTTAAGAGTTTATCCTTAATAAGTCACTATGCTGTTCCTAAAATAGTTTACAATCAAAACAGCGAATATAATATATTATATTCAGATGAGGACAAAAGTTCCTAAGCTGCATCAAGTACTTCAAGTTACCTGCTTATGTTTGTCATAGTTCCAGCAAATACAAATTGTAGTATGTTTCTGTTCAGAGTTGCATATGACTTCTGCATCCATGTCTTTGCTTTTACTGAACAAAGCTCATTTCGTCATGTAACCTTGAGTTGTTGCACTGAGCTATGCAGGTGTTAAACGTGATCCAAATAATTGGTTTTTGTGGGACGAAAACTCTTAAATAGCATACTATTTTCTCGGACATAGTTTGGTTCCGTGGTACTATATTAAACAGTGCTTCTTACCTTCCATTCTCTTTTCACAATCATAGATACAAAGAAGATTAGAGTGAGTGATCTAGCAATGATCATAACATGAACCCCATGCTTCCCTTTAAGTTGAAACCAAAACTATAAAAAACTGGACAACATATTTGAGTAGAATCTTTAGAAAACCTGCCAAGCCCTCTGATAGGTATCACGATGAAGAAAGTGTAAGTGATAGAAAGTAAAATCATACAACAAGTGAAAAAGAGGCCGAAGGTGGTCACAAAAATAATCCATGTGCAAGCATTTTTGGAGCAATTCTTTAAAAATTCTCTGAGGGTGTGTAGTAATTAATGTGAGAGAGAAAGCTTGAAGCTTGTGAAAGTGGAGAAGCTGGTTGTAATAATTACAAGAGAAATATAAAAAATATCCGATATTAAAACAAAAAATATAAATAAGTTATGTTAATTTTAAGTTAAGTAGTCTGAGTAAAACTACGTTTGTATCTATCAACACATCTACCTGCACACTGTGCATCTGTTGTATCTCTATCAACACATCTACCTGCACACTGTGCATCTGTTGTATCTCTATCAACACATCTACCTGCACACTGTGCATCTGTTGTATCTCTATCAACACATCTACCTGCACACTGTGCATCTGTTGTATCTCTATCAACACATCTACCTGCACACTGTGCATCTGTTGTATCTCTATCAACACACCTACCTGCACACTGTGCATCTGTTGTATCTCTATCAACACATCTACCTGCACACTGTGCATATGTTGTATCTCTATCAACACATCTACCTGCACACTGTGCATCTGTTGTATCTCTATCAACACATCTACCTGCACACTGTGCATCTGTTGTATCTCTATCAACACATCTACCTGCACACTGTGCATCTGTAGTATCTCTATCAACACATCTACCTGCACACTGTGCATCTGTTGTATCTCTATCAACACATCTACCTGCACACTGTGCATCTGTTGTATCTCTATCAACACATCTACCTGCACACTGTGCATCTGTTGTATCTCTATCAACACATCTACCTGCACACTGTGCATCTGTTGTATCTCTATCAACACATCTACCTGCACACTGTGCATCTGTTGTATCTCTATCAACACATCTACCTGCACACTGTGCATATGTTGTATCTCTATCAACACACCTACCTGCACACTGTGCATCTGTTGTATCTCTATCAACACATCTACCTGCACACTGTGCATCTGTTGTATCTCTATCAACACATCTACCTGCACACTGTGCATCTGTTGTATCTCTATCAACACATCTACCTGCACACTGTGCATCTGTTGTATCTCTATCAACACATCTACATGCACACTGTGCATCTGTTGTATCTCTATCAACACATCTACCTGCACACTGTGCATCTGTTGTATCTCTATCAACACATCTACCTGCACACTGTGCATCTGTTGTATCTCTATCAACACATCTACCTGAACACTGTGCATCTGTTGTATCTCTATCAACACACCTACCTGCACACTGTGCATCTGTTGTATCTCTATCAACACATCTACCTGCACACTGTGCATCTGTTGTATCTCTATCAACACATCTACCTGCACACTGTGCATCTGTTGTATCTCTATCAACACATCTACCTGCACACTGTGCATCTGTTGTATCTCTATCAACACATCTACCTGCACACTGTGCATCTGTTGTATCTCTATCAACACATCTACCTGCACACTGTGCATCTGTTGTATCTCTATCAACACATCTACCTGCACACTGTGCATCTGTTGTATCTCTATCAACACATCTACCTGCACACTGTGCATATGTTGTATCTCTATCAACACATCTACCTGCACACTGTGCATATGTTGTATCTCTATCAACACATCTACCTGCACACTGTGCATCTGTTGTATCTCTATCAACACATCTACCTGCACACTGTGCATCTGTTGTATCTCTATCAACACATCTACCTGCACACTGTGCATCTGTTGTATCTCTATCAACACATCTACCTGCACACTGTGCATATGTTGTATCTCTATCAACACATCTACCTGCACACTGTGCATCTGTTGTATCTCTATCAACACATCTACATGCACACTGTGCATCTGTTGTATCTCTATCAGCACATCTACCTGCACACTGTGCATCTGTTGTATCTCTATCAACACATCTACCTGCACACTGTGCATCTGTTGTATCTCTAATAGGCCTACAATTTATTATAAGAATACTAGCTGAATGCCCGACATTGCCCGGCTAATAAAAGTCAATTAAGTTAAGAAAGAAAATAAAGCAGCTATAAGTGTTTTCAAATGTAAATGTTAAATAATTAGCAAGTAATAGCTAAATTAAGTTTGTTTCCTACCATTACAATAAAAGATGATTTGGTAATGATACAATCAATACGTACTGAGAAAACAAAATAAAAATCCTGAATATGTTGAATTAATAATAACAATTCGTGCATAGAAATGTGTGTATAAAAAAGGTTACTGTTCCAGCAGAAGCTCTCCATCAAAACATTTAATACAACGATACTGGTACCTCTCGATACTGGTACAGATGTAAAAATGAGATATCGAACTGTCTTTGTCTAGTACTTCGTCTGACTGAACAGAGAGAGAATGTTGAGCCTATTCCTACTCGAGATAATACAATTGTCTGCGTGAAAGGTATTAGCCTTTACCAATTTAGCGATTGAATGTTACGAAAAACCGGAACTAGAAGTATAACCGGACATTTCAAATTACAAATTAAAAGAATAGTTAATGGTAGCAAACATTAGTTTTTAAACCATTTCAAAAAATAAAAAATGCAAAAGGTAATATTAGTTAATAATCAGAAGTGCACATTTAGAGTGTGCATACTGTATTTGATAAGATTGATAGAATGCTAAGGACTGTATAGTTCAGTGGTTGAATGTGTGTTTTGAAACTTGTGGTTGCCCACTCCAACTGCCAACTGGTTGAAACTCAGTATGAGACGGGTATTTCATCCCTAAATTGTAGCAGCTATAGCGGGACATAACGAAGTACATACATACATGCAGACAAACTTTGAGATTTATAGATAATAAATAATATTAGATAACAATAGACAATAATAGATAGTAATATATAATGTGTAGAATAGTTTTAGCTGATGCGCATGTTGACATATAGAGATTGAAATGTGTGGAGAGATGTAAAGAGTTATACAAGAATATAATATTGAAGAAATAAAGAATATAAAAAGAGGTTCGTATTGTCACTTTTACTTCAGAAATGAGTAAATAAAAGTGGAAGATTGAAAATGTTGTAGTAAAACAGTGCTAGAGGTATGAACAGTAACTTATAACATAGACATGGTTGTTTACATTGTCATAGCTTGCACACGCTTCATTATTTTTATATACTTTTCATTTCAATTTTCACCTTCAGCCTCATCACTTTCATTTTTGAAAATACAACACCAAAATCTGTACCTCATAAGCCACAATGCAATCTATTTACAGTTACTAAACCTGTATGTGAGATCTGTTCATATTCAGGGTCAGACAATTAAATTCAGATTAAATTTTTCAATTGGTGTCAGAGCAGATGATGTTAGCTCAACAAAGTAGTTGTGTGATAGTGAGTCCCCTATTGCAACAATCATTGTATGCCATGACCAACATTTGACGAGAGAATGGTCCGAATGTGAAAGGTTTTGTAGGACTCGTCTTATTCTATGGGAGACAACCTATATTAATATAATGCTTTTTATCCTTACTTTCTGTGAGATTATTTTTGTATGTCTGATTTGTTGTAGTTTACCAAAATGCTAGGATGGTGTAAATCTGTATAGAGACTATGATATTGCATTAACTAGCACGGTTCTTTGATGAGTCTTTCAAAAACTAGTTTTTCAGTAGAATATTATTCGACTCACTAACAGATTTCACATGTAGTCACCCTAAGTTTCTGATGCAAGACCACCTCTTGGAAACTTAGTAATTTGTTTAAGGAAATCATTGGGAATTAGTTTCATTTAGTCAAATTACATTTACAATGGCTTTACTTCTAACAAGGCTTATGTGAGAATATTGACAGTGATGATGACTTGTAATCAATCAATAAGTCTGAAAGTGATAAGCATCATTACAGTACTCTGATTGACCAATTTTAGATGACTGGGAAGTTTATATATCCAGAAATTCCAGAGAAACTGCGAAGGCTACACAAGGAGGGCTTCAAGTTAATTATCTTCACAAATCAGGGCGGGATCGCCCGGCACAGTAAAGCCTGTTGATGTCAAACATAAAATTGAGGCTATAATTTCTAGTGTAGGTGATGAGTTGATGTAGTGGTTTGATGAACGCCTATGCAGGCTTTCATCGCTGGCTGCAAAAGAGGTAAGACATTACAGTGGCTACCAACATTCCATTCGCTAAGAGTTGAGCTGATGATGGCGATAGCTTATAGATTATAGATTCACGTCTACAACCATGGGTTTTGTTCTCTTCCACACAGTCTAATTAATGCTTTGTTCTGTCAATGAATACTTGAAACAAAACTGTTTGTGTTGGTGTTGAATATTTTAAAATTATATTTTACTTACGAACGAGCTACGTTCCGAACGATCGTTCGTAAGGTGAATTTGTTCGTAAGTTGCTTCAGTGCTATATTTTGTATTTTAATTAATGTTTAAGGCCTATATAAGTATATTGAAGGTTTATATAAGTATGTTTAAGGCTTGTATAAGTAACCTGTATTGGTTTGTACTGAGAAAAAATTTAATAAAATGGAGATAATACTTTGGTGGACGCTGGGCCATGACACTGCATTTCTTATTTATTGTATGTCTTGTCCTTTTTATTATATCGTTGTTTTAATCATTATGCCATCACTTATCGTTGTTGTCTTTTTTTTGTATGTGTTGTCCGTTTATTATATCGTTGTTTCACTCGTTATGCTATTGTTATATCTGATATACTGTCATAACACTATCACTTATCGTCGCTTATATTGTTGTCATACCAACACGCTAGCGGTCCTATTTATTCACCTTGTTAGCCGGTGTTCTTACCGTTAGTCGGAACGGTTGATAATATTGTATATAAAGGAGTGCGCTTATTCAGTTGAGCAGAGCAGATAGCCATACTCTCCTCGGCTAGTGAAATTTCCTTCGCTAATAAAAAGCTGAATGAAACTACAGGCACTCTCTTCTCTTTATTTATTAGTAGAGATCGTGCCAAGTGAAGGCTGGCGAATCCCTTTACAATACTTACAGTAAAAATAAAAAAGTTCTTTGCAAACTGGAGATACGCTCACGCACTTATGCACTGCAACAAACTGGGCAGAGGAAGATGGATGCTGGGTGGTGCTTCTGAGTAGTGCCTACGCGCAGACCTGTTCGTATGTACCGTTGTTCGTAACTCGAATGTTCGGAAGTAGGGAACCGTCTGTATAGGGAATGAATGTTATCAAGGAAAACCTGTCACAGTTTGTTTATTGTGGCCAGAAATGGAACATATTGTTACATTTTTCAGGTATCTTCCGTAAGCCTTTACCGGGGATGTGGAAAGAGGCTACAGACAGCAAGAATAACTCAGGTGAGGCTGTTAGTTTGACAGACTGCATATATGTCGGTGACGCCGCAGGATGTATAGCTAACTGGTCACCAGGAAGGAAGAAAGACTTTTCCATCTCAGATCGTCTGTTTGCCATCAACTGTGGTTGATAAAGCTTGCCATGCTGACACGAGTGTGTTTAGTCTTCTTTTGATTCTCTTCAGTGCGCATAAATGAGATATTTTCTTGACAAAAGACATGCGGTTAGTAATTGTTGATGTTTTCAGTTCGCCACAAATTAGGAGTTATCCTCTTGTTATGATGATTTTATTGATTCGCGATAGTCACAGCCGATACTTCATGATAGATAGGAAATCTAATCAATGATATAAACACCCCCACAAGGATAGGCGACGGCTGTCATATGGGCGGGGTTTAATTATCCGAGTTCTGTTGGGATTGTGCTAGCCTGGGTTTCGGAGCTAACAGTTCTCGCTGGGCAGTTGCATTGCTTTGTTAGGTTTTTGAAAAAAATGAATCGCTGTTATCGTCTCATTAGCTCATTCAGTCAGTAGACCCCGCGGTTCACAATAGCAAACCTTGAATTTCTACAGTGTAGCGGTAGTACCTAACCAGAAAAATTGATTCATGCAAATTAAAGCATTTCAAATTACCTATTTCTACCAATTTTGAGATTGGTAGGGGTTGTAATATATGCTTAAAGTTAAATATAATTTACCTGAAATCACCCGAACAACGTTCGTTTTCCCCGAGTTTTTAATTGTTTTGCCTAATTTTACATGACAAAGTCATTCATCGTTGTCACATTGTTTGACTGGGCCAATAAGATGGGACAGCGGGCAAAGCTGTACATTGTAGTTTTCATACTCAAAATCTAAATACAAAACCTAATTTGGACGATTTCACAATGGGGACCATTAATATCACGAATGCTTGTGAATGGCAACTGACTGATCATCACAGTGACAATATTGGGCAACTATATTTATTTGACAACAAAATGAAACCAACAGATCAGTAAAATGACCGCAATTGTTCATAATATTTGTAAATTTACAAGGGGCTCTATTCAGCATATTTTTTTGTTCTGGTGCTACATTCGGCATTAAACCCCTCCCCCCATATGATAGCCGCGCCTATCATTGGGGGGGGGGGGGTTATATCATTGCTGTAATCAAATTGATAACAATATTTCTAGTGTTTGTTACACATGTGTGTATTGTGCCGGTAAGTCAATTAGCGATGTCTACACACATGCAGCATTAGGATTTCAAGCCACGTGTTTTATGGAAGCGTTACAGAATCATGCGCAAAACTGTTCTTAACAGGACTTCTGTGACTCAATGCATGTGTACTAGCGTGTACCCTAAATGCCATGGAAGCTACCGCTAGTTTCGAGAGTACTTTTGGTGGCAGACGGAATGTCAACAAAATTTGCTTCTCAAATATGAATTGTGTAAATGGTCTGAGATAGTAAAGTGAGTTCATGCCATTAATGACAATGAACATGACAATTGCTAGGTGGTTCCATACTTACTGTCACCACTGTATATGTGCAGCGTGACACTTGGTCTTCTCATTTCATATAGGTGTTCCTTTTTCTACCCCAGAAGCTTCTATTCTTGGGAAAAAGGAAGGCGACTTTGTGATGCCCGAATTCTCACCGGCAGATGCGCTGAAGAATTCCTCTATATTGATACCTTCATCTGCCAAACTTTGTGCTGATATGCAGGAACTCATTATCATGGTTGGCTTCCCTGGTTGTGGCAAGAGCTTCTTTTCAACCAATCATCTTTCTGCGTACATTCGTATTAATCATGACACACTAGGAACATGGCAGAAATGTGTTGCAAGGTGGGTGGAACCAACAGGTATATGGCGTATTGTATGACATGCATGAGATTTGCAGCTTCTTGATGTGCTGAAATGTGGACGACTGTTTGAGTGCAACATTTGGCCTGTCACTCTGGGTGAGCTACGCGAGAATTTTTTTGTTGTAAAAAATGTTGAACAATCAGTTGCCCCTACATTTGAGCTATTCTTGCATTTCAGTACTCCGACAGCTCACATTTGGTATAGAAGGATCACCTTGGCTATCTCTACCCCTATAACAAATTCATAGGTATTTTTACCTGTAAGCTATTTCTAATCGTTTAAGACCAATTTGCATTATTTTGAGAATTTTGTGTTTTAAAATAGTTTAGATTGATCCTTTTGGCACGTTGGCTAACTCTAGATTAGTTGTACTTGGTACTACTATTTGGGCACTCGCCCGTTTTGCAGCTTTAGCAAGACTAACCAGGTGTCCCAGAAATAACCTTTGTAAACACACTAGAGCGCTTTTGCTAAAGGACAGGCTAGACTAAAGCAGAAATTGCCCATGATTTCAATAATGGTCTCAACTCTCTGGCAAAGTGTGCTTCCGGATCTGACTCATTACACTTTGCCTAATTGATAATCTCCTATGATCAATATTGTGTCTTTCACCTACATACTCTCTCCATACTCCCATTTTGTTAATACTTGTAAGAAAGTGCCTTAAGCACTGGGCTAAGCAACTACACTCGAATGAGTGTGTAAAACACTGGTTTTACACAAGCAAACTTCTGATGTATGATTTTTTAATTGAAGATAGAACATAACTTGGGCCATATCTCATTCGGTTTTAAAATTTTATTTAAGACTACATGCATTTTCTGACTAGCCCTAAATTGCATACCTTACTTTCGCGCTTTTGAAGAATTTATCAGCGAACAGTAACTTATGTCATCTTATCTTCTTTCCTACCGTCAGTTGAAGAAAATATGTGCTGGATAATAGTAATTGTCCGCTCTCTGACAGGTGTGAGCAAGAGCTGAAGCGAGGCAAGTCTGTTGTAGTAGACAACACCAACCCAGACAAAGAGACTCGAGCTAGATATCTAGAGTTGGCAAAAAATATGGCATCACTGCTAGATGCTTTCATATGGCTACCACATACAAGCATTCAAGGCACAATGAAGTCTACAGGCAACTTACAAATAGCAAGCACAAAGCTATCAATGATGTGATAGTAAATGCGTACAAATCCAAATACGCTGAACCAGAACAATCTGAAGGATTCGCTGAAATAGTGAAAGTAAATATTGTACTAGATTTGAAAATGATGAACAAAAAAGTTTATACTCATTGTACTTGCTGGAAAAATAGACATGAAAGTTTTTAGTATACAAGAAATGTTATTTTTAATGTTTCTCCAGTCATAAACAGGTGAATACCTAGATATACATATTATTCGTTACAAATCATTTTATTACAGCCGTTATACATATATAGACAGAATAAAACAGGAAGTGAGATTATCACTGTGCAGACTGTTGCTCAGACTTTTTTATGATGACCTTGGTCTTGGTCGGAAAGGGGATACCGGAGTCATCATCACTCGAGTCAGTTGACGTCTCAAGTACTCCTTCACTTCTAGTGTCACTCAACTCATTGTCACTGCTCTCTATATCATTGTTCAATGTGCCTTTACCTGTTTGTCCAAAAAAGACTCGATGCACCCAACTGTGGATTTTAATGAGTGGATTTTAATGAGTACATTTTAACGAGCTCACCAAGAAAAGTGTTCTGCTATTAATATCAAAAGTTGGCGTGTGTGAGGTTTCAGAAGTGTTGAAAAAAAATGAAATGTTGGCTACTACATGTATGTATGTATTGATGATTATCGCGAGTAGCAATGGCCTTGCAATAGTAAATGTGGATAATGAGACAGCAAGGATGACTGCAAGTATTAGTAAAGTGGAAAGATGGTATATTAAGAAAAAATACCAGAGAGAATGGCTATAGCCTGATATTTGCTACTATGGGCCATGGGCTAGAAAACATCAAAGATATGTTAAAGGAGAGTTGGCCAACCAAAATGCATGGCCATGCAACGTGTTTGTTCTTTTTGTCAAACTGGTTTCTTGTGGCAAAACATACAATTTCCTTGAATATGTCTTGATGGGCAACGAATGATGCACGACATCAGTATACAGTAGTAGACAGTACACGTATAGCAAAAACAAAACATCAAGCAAACAAAATTATTGTGGCAGCTATTAGTTCTAAGGCTCTAGAATTGATAACAAGATGAATACCAAAATTGTTAGAGAAAATTTGATTACTGTTGCAATCAAGTGTTTGCATCTTGGAAAGCCATCTGGGATTTTATATTATAAACACTACTAGACAGAAAGCTCATACACCCAAAAAAATACTCACGGTTGGTTGGCTAGATAAAACCAGCTGCTCTATCAATTAAGCAAGGTATTTCGTTATCGGATGGTCATGACACTAGGATGGAAAGAAGTCTAACAAAGAACAGAAGCATATTTGAGTTCGCAATCTTATAGCTTACCTACGCCTGGCAAGATAGCGATAACCCTTCTGCAAGGGTGCTGTACCCACTCTCTGTCTAAAATAGTGAAGGATTAATCAAACAATGGAAACATGTTTCATCTAAGGTTCTGGGTTGTGCAAACCTTTATTCATATAACAGTTTTCGAAATATCGGAGTTATTTAGAGTGGGATGATAACTCACATAGCTGTTTAATAATAAACCAAGGGACACCAACATAACTTATGAATGGATAAATCCATAAAGCCTCTGTAGAATGCGTGCGCAATACTGGGGAGCTGAGCAATGATGCATAGACTCAACACATGCAACACAAAACTTTTTTTTGTAGAGTTGTATAAGCACTAGAGATTCTGTCACAATGACTAATTTGCAAAAATAAGTAAAAAGCATCGTGGACTAGCGAGCTGCTGGTGACCCTAAGCAAAGATACTCGACGGTTAACCACTTGAGTGTAACCAATACATGGTATGCTATAGATGAACAACTCTATCCACAAAGTGGTGCATAACTTGTAACAACTTTCCAATGTGTGATAAAATATGTTTTACCTGACAAATCTTCAGACTTTAACTTCTTAGAAGGAGATGGGGCACCATCATCGCTCTCCCTAAAATGCACAATGATGTGAAATTTATTTTTGCTAAATCAGGAAATCAGTTAAATCAGGAAATAAACATCAAAAACGTGTCATCCATTATCTGCATTATTTTAGGAAAGCTTTTGCAAAACTATAAAACTTATGAATTCATTTTTTAAACGTACTGCATGTTTGATTATGTTTGAGTGTTCATGTACATATGAGCTATATTTTTCCAATTTTTTTCAAGTAAAACTTTTTCCATCAACTTATCGATTATTTGTATGAAATGTAAACATATTTTTTACTGACATATATTCAACTTCAAAAACCGATTCATTTATAGCAGTCATGTTGTAGCTAACTGCTGTTGCTGAAGCATAATGCCACACCTTTACAGGCAAATTTTTTTGAAGACACATTCCTAGCTAGCAATTCCAATTTGTCAGGCTAAGTAGTTTGAAACCTCATTTTAGTTTCATAGTAAAATTTCTTGCTTTACTGGACCTGAGAACAAAATCATTTCAAGAAAGTAGCACTCCCTCTCAAGGAAGGAGCACTTACTCTATCAATGCTGCAAAGACTGACAATAAAGTGGATTTTGCCTAACTATTGGATCACTCAAAATTTTAATGTAGGGCAAAGGGTGTATTGAAAGATGAAGTGGAATGTATTGTACCAAGCAATGGATCTGTACGAAACTCTCTTGGCCATGGTGTCCACAACAAATCTCCACATAGACCCTCACCAATTGGAGAAAAAAGTTGCTTAATGCAATGATTTAAAAATTTCAGTTACGGATGGTTGGTTCTTCACAAAATGACAGGGTAAATATTTTTTAATACACTTTAACACATAATTTGTTTTGGCAACAAGAGAGGATAGGTATTAACTAACCTGCTCAGACTACCCTGTTCTGATTCTTCTGCAGCTGACACTTGCTCTGCATCATATTGTACAAGTTAAGCTTCTACACACATATTGCAAAATCATGATTCATGCTAACAGAAAAAATAATTGATGATTCTGGCTATAGGAAATTCCAAATTCGTAAAATGAGACATCCTATTGCCCGGTTATCTCTGGAGAATGTTATTTAGCCACTTTCAAATATTATAAAATGTCTAATCCAGTGATGTAGTACTAACCTTTTTTTTAACCATAACTGTTAAGTAAAGAGAAGTGGATGTAGGCGACCAAGATTCACAATGCGACTCTTGGTCGCCTGTTCCAACCGCCACTACGCGGCGGTTGGAACACCTGGGGCGCTGCAAGCCCCCACTGGGGAGCCGCCAAAGCCTACAGGGCTTTAAAATCATGTGTATGATATGAGAAATGAGCCTTTGTCCTTTAGTACAAATGCTGACTGCCATTGGTTTGCTGTAATCTGATCTTAGCCTCTGTTGTAAACAACCAATTAGGATCACAATATTGTCATGTTACATGAACATTACATCGCTGTATTGTACTGTATGCTGCTTTTATATTGAATGGCCATTGAATGTCATCTATAATGACATTAGTGTACTTGAATCAATGAAATAAAGCTATAACATACCTTGAGAATTGGCATAGGCTAAAATTTTTTAACCCTAACTATAGTTATAATTAGAAAACAACCAAATTTTCTAACCATAACTTAGTTAGGGAAAGTTACGGTAGCACTACACTACTGGTTTAATCTCTAAATTTTTCATCCATTATTACTATAGATATTAGCTTACCTGTATTCACACTATTTTCTTTGGTAGCCATAAATGAATAGAACCAAAACCTAGAAAATTTTCAAATTTTAACAGAATAATGGTAGCCAAGTTCCTCTCGATTGCAAAGAGATAGGACAAAAAGGCTTATAAATGACAGCAAGCTTGTATCAGTTTAAAATATACATTAGCATGGTAAATCAAACAATAGAACAGAGTGACCAACAACAAAGTGTTCAAGGTCCATGAACAATGACAAATCTGGCTGTTGAAATGCTTAGCAGCTCGTCACACTAAAAACCAAACTACTATTGACTGCTTTATAGCGAGTCTAACATTACCATAAAAATTGAAAACTTTACAAAAAGAAAACGTTTACAAAAAGAAAAAATTGGACACCGACGTATCACGGCAAAAAGGTAGTCTATAACACGATACAGGTCTATAACAATTCACGATTTCTCCTTATACAGTCAGAATAGGCTACTTTGTATTAGTGAAAAACAGCAATTTTGTTGTAAGAGTTGTTGTAATGCAATCACTCACAAAACTATTATTTACACGAAAATTAGAATTCCTGGTTGCACGATGTTATGAAATTGAACTTGAGTGTTTGATATGATAAACACTGCTAACGTAACATATCGGTCAATAAATCATCGTTAGAACAATGTAACAGAGGAATGTAACAACTAGTATAGTGTTTCTCGAATATGAACAAAATACAGCATACGACTACTAAAACAAAGGTCAGTGAGCAAACATGACTATTTTTGCTGCTAAATCTATAAAACAAAAATGACAACGGTTCAAAATAGCTAATATGAAAAGTATCAATACATCGATATTTTCTTTCGCTGGCAATGTATAGTAACAAACAGAGATGACGCGCAAAACAAATATCCTTGACAAAGCCTGTAATTTCAACAATAGGACTCGCCAATTTTTGATAACCAGCGCTAATTATTGTTAATTTCCTGTTACTGTTCTGCCTTCAAGCAGTACAACTTTGCTTCCTTGATAGATGCATTTTTTTCACATATGCGCCAAGTCTCAGGGCTTACCTGTTGAATAATAGTATGTCAAATACCGTAACCTAAACTGAGCTTCCTTAAAATTTCTGCATTTTCTACATTTACCACTTCTCGTAGTATACGTATAAACCCAGATCACAAACTACGGGCTTAGCGATAAGCTGGAGTTGCGATTCTACAGCTTCTAGCATATATATGGTCAGCATTTCGGTGTACTGTAATCATTAGCAAGTGATCAAATATATGTTAAAAAGCTACAAATTTTGTTTTTGAGAGAAAGGTGCCTTCCATATGTAACAAATTATTAGTGAAATAGAAGCCTTAAAACGGTAACTTCCAGTTATTAGTACGTACCTGCATGATTGGTCATTACAACTACACAGCAGTGTTATTTACTACAAAGTTGGTGGGAATAGAATAATGTATTTTTCGCAAAAATATGAATACCAACATAATATCATTGCTGTAGTGCGCTGCCACCAGGTGATTGTATAACATAAGTAAGTTAAATGCTAAGAACAAAAAAGACTGAGTAATAGAACAATATAATGGTGTATTACATGTAGTAAACTTAAAATTGCTTCATATCGAACAAAAATTAATAATGAAACTAGTGTAAGAATAAAGACAACCTAATTAAAAAATTAACTTATATAACACGCCGAGCAGAGGAAAAGAAAAGCAAATATTAAGTAGCTCGGAATGACTAGAATAAACTATACATCATATGGTAAGTTAATCAAAAGGGTTGCCATGAGCCATCAGTCGCTGTGTGGAATGTGATTGTAACCTGTCCTTTTACTGGCAGACCACGCAACTTTAAAGAAGGAGACAGCCCCCAGTGTGAACATGATGACAAGAATAAGTAGCTGCCATTTCATTACAAGGTACAAACTGTAGAAGAATGCTATGGCGGCTGGGAGAGACTAAAATAAGCAAAACATTCAAGCTATAAACATAATTAGAAGTTGAAAATAGTTGAAATAGAGTGAAAAAACAACAATATTGGCAAGTTGATGGACTGTGTTTATTGTGCTATTTTATATTAGCTGAGCCTAATTCTAAACTATGAATTAATTTACTAACATAAATACGTAAATACTAATATTACTAGTAGTATTTAAGCACACACCATACATGTATTCACGCATACACCATAGATATATACACGGATACACCATAGATGTATACACACATACACCATAGATGTATACATGGATACACTATAGATGTATACACGCATACACCATAGATGTATACACGCAGACACCATAGATGTATACACGCAGACACCATAGATGTATACACGCATACATCATAGATGTAAATGTTGTCAACTACAGTAGGAGATAAAGGACAAAACTGAATTTTATTTGAACCTGCATGGTCAAGTGACATGTTTCTATGCTTCGAGAAAATATAATGAAGCCTCTACAAATACAGTATAAACTCCACATACAAAGTCAATTCATATATTAAAACTGATGAATGCATTTTATAACCAACGAATGCATTTTATAACTGATGAAAAAATATTTTATAATAATACACTAAAAATCATTTAATTTGCTCCTCAACCCAAAAGCATGACAATCTAATACATACTGCAGGTAAGATCACATAGCATTAAAACTAACGAGTGATATACATATAAATGTAGAAAGTTAAGACTCATTCTAACTTAGACTGGATAGACATGTTTAAATAGTTTGGCATATACCCATAAAACCTTTATTTGAATGCAAAGCACTGTATTTTTCAAAACTTCTCCTAAAGTGGCGCTTTATTAGAAGTGACGTTCAAATAATGGGTGGTGTTGTATTTTTCAAATAGCTCGTCAGAATTTTGGGAAGATAAAATTTAACTCCTTTACGGGCGAAGCGGATGTCGCCTATATTTTGCACTCTCAATAAGGCGGAGCGACAGCTGTTTTGTATGCAAGAAATCTGCTGTAACTTACCTCCAACTTGTCATAGAATCTCTAAATAAATATGCATTGAGAAACAGAAATTATTTTACTAGTTGATATCTATTGCTTGCAATTAACCTACTATGATCTTATAGCATGCATTGCAATTTGTTGGAGTTTTCAATTTTTTATTTCATTCTAAAATTGGAGGAATATTTTTATTTTATAACTATATTTAACAATGGTGCCTAAAAGCTCATTCCACTCATTGATATGTTTGCTACAATTTGGAGCCAAAACAGGCTTTTGATGAGCAATAAAAGAAGAGTTATGAGCATCGATCCATTGAAAACCGAGTTTAGATCGCACAGCCAGTTGCGCTGTGATTTTTGCTTTCGTTTAAAAACATTTTATCTTTTTCTGGTTTTTTAATACTTTCAACAGTGTCTTCTGACCTCAATTCTTCTTTTGCACTGCTGAACTAGTCGATATTAGCGTCCAAACAATTTTTCAGCAAAGAAAACTTTTTACCTGTTGCCATTTGGACTGCTATTTTTCACATAATTGGTAGAAACCAATCCGCCTTTGCCAGTATTTCATACTGTTTCAGGTCAAAAACAATCGAGTACAGAATGCCATCACAATGGAACAGTCTTCCAATAGACTTATGCAAAACCTCTGCATTCACTAGTTTTAGAGTTAATATGAAAAGCCATTTGTTAAGCCTAGATTCCTAGAGGGAAAACCTGCTGTTTAAGTTTGCCAATTCCTGTAGACCCAGTGCCTTGACTAGCTGCAGTGCTACTGTGCATGTGGGCCTCATCACACCTTAAAAAGTAGGAAATAAGCTTCATTATTTTGTTTAACCTAATCAGTATTATAACTATATCTTTATTTTAGCCTAATGTTATATTTCTACTAATTGATGAAATAAAACAGACACACAGACACATGCTTAAATAAAGGGAAACTGCATGTAATCTTGCGCATGTGTGCTCAGCAGACAGAAGTTTGAGCCTCAAAAAATAGTCCTAAAAATTCTATTGTAGTTGCTAAATCATTTTTTCACATACATGTACGTCGAAGTATCAAGACCACATTAAAAAAGGGTCTACTATTGGTCTGATACAGTTATAAATTATTTTTGTGTTGTTGCTTTCAAAGTTTTAGACAAAAAACCGTAAAGCCTTGGAGTTAGAAACTGGACTTGGATATGGACAAGAACAACAAAAGAATTAATTGTCATTGATGTTATTGAGTCATTATTAGTACGATTTTGTGGACTACCCTACTGATTACTTGCGATTATGGGCTCGTTAAGATCAAAGAATGTCAGTGACAGTCAAATAAAGGTGACATTCATTTGAAAGGTTGCACTATATTTTCCAACCCTTCTCCTATAGTGGCGGTCAAATAGAGGTGGAGTTCAAATAAAGGTGGCGTTCAAATACAAGTTTTCCTGTAAATACTTGCATAATTGTAATTGTTCGACTCTATGAATAGTGGTTCGACTCTATGAGTAGTGGTTCGACTATGAGTAGTGGTTCGACTCTATGAGTAATGGTTCGACTCTATGAGTAGTGGTTCGACTCTATGAGTAGTGGTTCGACTCGATGAGTAATGGTTCGACTCTATGAGTGATGGTTTGACTCTATGAGTAATTGTTCGACTCTATGAGTAATTGTTCGACTCTATGAGTAGTGGTTCGCCTCTATGAATAGTGGTTCGATGCTATGAGTAGTGGTTCGACTCCATGAGTAGCGGTTCCACTCCACGAGTAGCGGTTCGAATCTACGAGTAGTGGTTTGAATCCATGAGTAGTGGTTCGTCTAGGTATTTCCACAAAACTCATGACCCAGGGCAACAGCTGAACACAATTGATGCTACCAATATTATTGATGCGTTATAACTCAATTGCATACAAATGAGTATATGCAAATGAGTATACGAAACAAGGACACCAACCTGGACAAATTTGAAGAGAGAGAGAAGGCTGAACCACTGTTGTCAGAATACAGGACTCTAAGAATGGAATAAATCTGCAAAACCCAAATTACCAAAATAAATGATTTTTGCGGTTAAAGGAACCCAGTATATTAATATTTTGAAGGCCAGAGAAAACTACAAATGTGTTTGTTGGTAGTTCTCTCTGGCCCTCTTGTTTTGGGTCTCTGAACAAACTAGTTTATTTAAATTGCTATTTTAGAGCTGAGAAGGAAATAAAATCTGAAGTTATTGTCATGTGCTTGTCATGTGCGCACAGGAAAAGGTCTTTAAAAGTAGACAGTCAACATTGTCCTAACCAAATGTTTCAAATGCCATCTTAAGTGGGTGACTATTCTGAACGGAAGTCAAAATATTCCCGAAAGTAGTCCATTTAAACACAACCCAGTTTGTGAACAAATGTTACAAGGGGAAGTCTAAGGTTTTCATATTTACATGAAATTTAAACTCTAACAATATAATCCTATAAATTACTCAAAATGTTAATTATAAGACAAAACTATTCCAATATTAAAAATACCAAGACAAAGTTTTTATGGGATCAATCCTAATGATAAAAAACAATATTTAGAGACCATGTAAAATGTTGCATGAAGCACAATTCAATTGTTGATATACAAGAGTTACTAATGATATAATGGCTAGCATGAGAAGGCGACAAGCGATAAATAAAACAAATCCATAGAATACATTGTAAAACACTTGTGAATCAGCAGAAACAACTTCAACAATCTCCATTGTTTAAACATAATTCCAACTTCCAATTAAAGCAACTTTAAATTGGACCATGTACAATGACAAATAATGTACCTATAACACATGGAAACTCACCTGAGTATTAAAACAGCTGTCACCAAATCCAAGAAGGAAGCTGCATAGAAGGGCGACAGCAGGGCTGCAATTATGACAATGTAACATAATCGCTAATACAGTCATGATCATTCATTACTATTGCTTCTCCTTTATTTGTAACAACTAGCTACCCTTGTTTATTACTAACTATTGTCTTTTAGCTATTCCTCTCTACTACTAACTATTACTCTCTACTACTAACTATTCCTCTCTACTACTAACTGTTCCTATCTACTACTAACTATTCCTATCTACTACTAACTATTCCTCTCTACTACTAACTATTCCTATCTGCTACTAACTGTTCCTATCTACTACTAACTATTCCTATCTACTACTAACTATTACTCTCTACTACTAACTATACCTCTCTACTACTAACTATTCCTCTCTACTACTAACTATTCCTATCTACTACTAACTATTCCTCTCTACTACTAACTGTTCCTATCTACTACTAACTATTCCTAACTATTTTTCTCTACTGCTAACTATTCTTCTCTACTACTAACTATTCCTCTCTACTACTAACTGTTCCTATCTACTACTAACTATTCCTAACTATTTTTCTCTACTGCTAACTATTCTTCTCTACTACTAACTATTCCTCTCTACTACTAACTGTTCCTCTCTACTACTAACTATTACTCTCTACTACTAACTGTTCCTCTCTACTACTAACTATTCCTCTCTACTAACTGTTCCTATCTACTACTAACTATTCCTCTCTACTACTAACTATTCCTCTCTACTACTAACTGTTCCTCTCTACTACTAACTAATCCTCTCTACTACTAACTATTCCTATCTACTACTAACTATTCCTCTCTACTACTAACTATTCCACTCTACTACTAACTAATCCTCTCTACTACTAACTAATCCTCTCTACTACTAACTATTCCTATCTACTACTAACTATTCCTCTCTACTACTATTACTCTCTGCTACTAACTATTACTCTCTACTACTAACTATTCCTCTCTACTACTAACTATTCCTCTCTACTACTAACTATTCCTCTCTACTACTAACTGTTCCTCTCTACTACTAACTGTTCCTCTCTACTACTAACTGTTCCTCTCTACTACTAACTATTCCTCTCTACCACTAACTATTCCTCTCTACTACTAACTATTCCTCTCTACTACCAACTATTCCTCTCTACTACCAACTATTCCTCTCAACTACTAACTATTCCTCTCTACTACTAACTGTCCCTCTCAACTACTAACTATACCTCTCTACTACGAACTATTCCTCTCTACTACTAACTATTCCTCTCTACTACTAACTATTCCTATCTACTACTAACTATTAATCTCTACTACTAACTATTCCTCTCTACTATTAACTATTACTCTCTACTACTAACTATTACTCTCTACTACTAACTATTACTCTTTACTACTCACTATTACTCTCTACTACTAACTATTACTCTCTACTACTAACTATTACTCTCTACTACTAACTATTACTCTCTACTACTAACTATTACTCTCTACTACTAACTATTAGTCTCTACTACTAACTGTCCCTCTCTACTACTAACTGTCCCTCTCTACTACTAACTGTCCCTCTCTACTACTAACTATTACTCTCTACTACTAACTATTACTCTCTACTACTAACTATTACTCTCTACTACTAACTATTACTCTCTACTATTAACTGTTCCTCTCTACTATTAACTATTCCTCTCTACTACTCACTATCCATGCCTACCATTAGCGATTTTTGTATATTATTAATTATTCCTGTTTACAAACAATTATACTTGTCTTCTACTAGCTATTCCTAGCAACTACCAGCTGTCGTTGGTAGTGTCTTTCTATTTCTGTCAAATAGCACCTAGCTTAAATATTAATCGTAACTATAAAAGGCAGCAACAAACCTAGGTACAATGTATGTTGGCTCGGAAGAAAGTTTAATTGGTGATTCATCAGGCAGGTTGATGAAGATGAGGAAGGTAACCATATGCACCAAAAATCCTAGTACCCAGGTGCCCAAATGGAGGCCCGCGGGCCTGATCCGGCCCTCCAGCTGTTTTTATCAGGCCCCCAGCTGTTGTAATTTTTTTAATGTTTTGAAAATTTTAAAGAGTTTGTTTGGCAATGTATTATAGTATCAGTAGTAATTATTACCGTACTTTTCGGACTATTAACTGCACCTCTATATTGGCCGCATCTGCTTTATTTAAAAAACCGGTAATAAAACAATACATGTACATAGGCCGCACCTTTTGTATATGCCGCAAAACTCATGAAGGTGCTTTTAACACGGCAACAACTTTGCTCGTTAAAACAGAACAGTGCCGTTAGGCACTGTTTCGTATTAACCAACGCTTTTAACCCAGTGCCTAACGGAACAGTATTGCAGTAGGCAAAGTTTCATTTTTATTTCACCGCTAGAGGCGCATTACCCACAGAAGCCGGTTAATGCGCCCTAGCGGTGAAAGAAAAAACTGCAGAATAGCCGCAGCCTCTAAATCAGCCACATGGCTCAAAACATTGCAAAAAAGTAGCGGCTAATAGTCCAGAAGTTACGGTAGTTATTTGAAGTTACCTGACCAGCATTATCGACAATACTAGAGTTTAGTTTTGCGTTAGTGTGGTGGATTTCTCAGCATAAATTGTTTGATTGTATGACTGATGACTTAAAAAAATAATTCGTAAGCAATCATGGCTCAAAGATTGGTAGACAAAGAAAACCGACGTTTTAATCCAAACTGGACTACACAGTTCTTTTTTCATGAAGTAAAAGGGAAACCAATTCAACAAGGCAATAATTCAGTCGCAATAAACAAGGTAGCAAATATCAAAAGGCATTACACTCAAAACCGTCCTGACTATGACGGAAGATTTCCTCCAGGGACAGCTAGGAGGCAGGAACAGCTTGATAGATTAACAAGGCAGGCTAATGGACAAATGGCTATGATGAGGGGAACTACAAGCTTGCAACAAAGAGCAGCTACTGCTGGTTATGAGGTTTGTTATAAAATTGTCAAGGCAATGGCTCCATACAGCCACAGTGAACTGTTCAAAGAATGCATGGTTTCAGCCGTTCAAGCGCTCTACCCCGAAAAGCTAGATATTCAGCAAGCTGTTCAGTCAGTACCGCTATCTATGAATACGTGTGCCCGACGGATAGAAGCTATTGCCAATCATGTGACTGAAGGTGTCATATATAACTTGAACAGATGTAAATCATTTTCAGTCGCAGTAGATGAGAGTACTGACATAAACGATGTTGCTCAGCTGAGTGTGTTTGTTCGGTATTATCTCAACAACAAGTTTGGTGAGGACCTTGCAGCAGTTATTCCACTGACAGAACGTATGACTGGAGAAAATATATATCAGGCATTCAAGGCTTACATGGACTCCCATGAAGTGTCAATGCATAAGATAATTTCTGTAGCAACAGATGGCACCCCAGCTATAGTGGGTGTATATTCTGGTTTTGTTAATCGCCTGAAAGAAAACAATCCTCAGATGATTGCATTTCATTGTATCATACACGAAAGCATTCTCTGTGCACAACTGAAAGATGAATATGGAAGTCTTATGCTGGACATAATGAAACTAATAAACTTTCTCAAATCAAAATCATTTCTACGACACCGCCAGCTTAGAAAATTTCTGCAGGAGTCTGATTCTCAGTATGATGAATTGTTAGTACACAACAATGTCAGGTTAGTACCATACTGCTATCTTCGAATTGTATTTGACATACTTATTTTCATTACATTATGATGAGGTAAAAAAGCACAGCAATCTTGTGAATATTGTCAATTATTTTTAATATACAATGTACTTTAATGTATATTTTCAGATGGCTGAGTAAGGGTAGAACTTTGCAAAGAGTATGGCCTGTAAGACAGGATATTGAGCAGTTTCTTAGTGAGATTGGAGGTGATGCAGCAGAACAATTTTTAGAGATTCTCAGATCGGAGCATTCACTGAGAGACATGGCTTTTCTGACAGACATTTTGGCTCATCTGAATGACCTAAATTTGAAATTGCAGGGTGAAGATTGTACTGTGGTAGAACTCTAGCAGGCAGTAACATCTTTTAAAGACAAACTCCACTGTTTTTACGAGGGCATAAACAGTGATATGAACCACTTTCCAATCATCAGAGAATTTGTGAATGATCGTGATGGTGTCGTGGACCTTACAGCAGCACGCGCTTTTCTCATTGATGTTTCTTCAGAGATGGAGCATCACTTTGCTGCCTTCGATAGTATCAAGGGCATTATTGAGCTGGTTGCGTGCCCATTTCAGGCACATCAGCTTTGAAAAGCCCAAGTTGACAACTTTCCTCGTGTTCAGAGAGGTGTGGCAGAATTAGAGCTGTGTGATTTAAAGGCAGATATATTGGCTAAAGCTCAATTTGCTGAGCAAACTACTGTAGGGTTCTGAACGCAACCTGCTGTCCAGGAGAAGTATCCTATGCTATGCAATATGGCAGCTCACTTGCTTACTTTCTTTGGTACAACCTACTTGTGTGAATCAATGTTTTCAAAGCTGACATTTATAAAAAGTAGATATCGGAGTGTACTGACAGAGGAACATACTCAACAGCTCTTAGCTGTAGCAGCAACCAAAGATAAACCAGATATTGCAGCAATAGCTGCAAAGCAAACTCGCTTCCATGTGTCTCATTAACATTACAGATACTTCTTCTGCACAGTAGATTTTGTTGAGAATAAACCTACATATGTTATTATGTTACACCTTGTTACTTTCATGTTTATGTTCATGTATACTTACACATTACTTAAAATACACATACATTTCATGTTTATGTTCATGTTTACTTACACATTACTTAAACTACACATACATTTACATATATACAGCTGTATTTATGCCTGGCCCTTCTGATAAGGCCTGGTTACCTGTTTGGCCCTCCCGCAAAAGTATTTGGGCACCCCTGTCCTAGTAGAACAATTATATCTCGACCATATTTGTTCGTGGTGGAACCAAGAATTCCGAATAACAATCAACCTACTAAATTAATACTAACATAACATAGTACTAACTTCAAATAACAGTTTAGGAAGAGCTTGTACATCTTATTCGCCAAACTCTTCACAGTTGTGTAGCACTTTATTTTGCTGATAAACTTAAGACAGATTCTGTGAGGACTGATCTTCAACACCCTCACAGAATTTAGAGTAAACATTCCTAAGTTCAATGGTGTAAACAATCTACAAGCGTTGTTTTAAGTTTAATGATAAAAACACCCCAGTTAATCGATAACCATAACCACTTATGTCTGTATTATAGCCTCATAGCTAATATTTTCAGTTATAAATTTCTCTAAATATTCACACCATATATTTGTGCACTGACATCACACATCACTATAGCTCACAATTACAGTCATGACTGGTGTCTGTTGCCTGGAGCTTATAGATAGTGAGATTAATTATGTACTGCATATTATTTATTAATTAATTAATGCTTACAGTTAGAGACCAAAGCAGAACAATTGTAAAACCTAAACTGTAGCTCGAATAGCTGAAGAAGTACTGGGCCTCATGATTATCCTTACTACCGCAGATAAAATATATTAGTAGCCAAGCTTTACCAGTAGCCAAGCTTTACCAGTAGCCACGCTTTACTAGTAGCCAAGCTTTACTAGTAGCCAAGCTTTACTGGTAGCCAAGCTTTACTAGTAGCCAAGCTTTACCAGTAGCCAAGCTTTACTAGTAGCCAAGCTTTACTAGTAGCCAAGCTTTACTAGTAGCCAAGCTTTACCAGTAGCCAAGCTTTACTAGTAGCCAAGCTTTACTAGTAGCCAAGCTTTACCAGTAGCCAAGCTTTACCAGTAGCCAAGCTTTACTAGTAGCCAAGCTTTACTAGTAGCCAAGCTTTACCAGTAGCCAAGCTTTACTAGTAGCCAAGCTTTACTAGTAGCCAAGCTTTACTAGTAGCCAAGCTTTACTAGTAGCCAAGCTTTACTAGTAGCCAAACCTTACTAGTAGCCAAGCTTTACTAGTAGCCAAGCTTTACCAGTAGCCAAGCTTTACCAGTAGCCAAGCTTTACCAGTAGCCAAGCTTTACTAGTAGCCAAGCTTTACCAGTAGCCAAGCTTTACTAGTAGCCAAGCTTTACTAGTAGCCAAGCTTTACTAGTAGCCAAGCTTTACTAGTAGCCAAGCTTTACTAGTAGCCAAGCTTTCTGTGAGAATACTATTGACAACATTCAATACTCTGGTTAAAGGTTGTTCAAAGTGACGAAAAGATGCCAGAACGGAAATAGAAAAAACTCAATTATAAAGGCTTATTCAAGGACTGTCACTGTAGGACTTGAGTAATCTGTTGGTTCATATACAGGCTTTTTCTAGGATGCACACTGGAGGACTAGCGTGATCTGAGGTTTTTGTCATTTTAAGAGGTCATTTAGGACTGTAAACTACAGCCAATGTATTATATTGACTATAAGGGGCATGAAATACGCCGTCTTCATGCCTAGTTGTCCCTAGGGACAGTTCATCAATGCTACACCAACAATGCAACTTTACCTATTACATAATAAGGCAACCTTTAGTTGTTAGATAAAATCCTAATCAGTGTTGCGTTGACTGAAGTGAGGGAAGTTGACCTAAACGGCATGGCAAGAAAGTGACCCAAAAGTAGTAACCATATCTTTATTTTTACAAGTCAACTCTGAATGTGACAATCATTAAAGATACAATCTTAAAAATTGAAGTTTGTAGAAGAGATATCTTCCAATAAACCATATCTTATGTGCTATTGATTAAACACTATTCCTAAGTGAAATTATGAATTTTTTCATGCGCTCGTCATAATAGAATGAGTTACAACACATATACGCACAATACAACTTTCAACATACCCAAGATTTCACCGGCTCCAATAAGCATGCTCGAGTATCCTATGTAACTGTCCTTGGCCTGAGCAAAGGCAGCAGTATGAGTGATGCAGGTACCATAGACTCCACTGAAGAAGGTCAGTTCCAAGCCTAGCAAAAATAACACCGTTATGAAAGCCTGCAGGGTTAAGACAACTATGTATGTGTTTAAAATTCAATTGGCATGATTCACAAAAAGAAAACAGCTCTGATTCTACCCAAAACTATAAACTGTAACTAGAATACATGTACTACTAATTGGAAGTTATCTCTTTTTTGACATGAATGACGAGTTATTAATTTACTAGTAACACTAACTAGTTAGTCTACATGTGCAGCTACATGTCCATGAGTTTGAATTGGTTAGTTTGGGTTTACTTCAATCGAATCTATAAAATACCATAGAACCTCTAATTGAACACTGTGGTGTTCTATTTTCAATTGACAGTCAATTACAGGTGGTGTTCAAATAGAAGTGAGTAATGTATTTTTCAAATGGCTCATCAAAAATTTGGAAAAATAAACTTGGCCCTTCTATGGGTGAAATGAATTTCGCCTATAGTTTGCCTTTTATTCGAGGCAGTGACATTAAACTTTTTGGATGCAATAAATTTGCTTACCTTCAACTTCTCAAAGATCTTTTGATAAATTTGCATTGAAAAACCGACAAATATCTCTACCAGTTAATATCTATTGCTTGCAATCAACCTGCGATAATATTTTAGCCTGCATGCTGCTTTGCCGAAGTTTTCAATTCCTTCAAATTAAATTTGAAGATATATTTTAATTTTATATCTATATTTAAAAGTGTTGCACAAAAGCTTATTGCACTCACTGGCATGTTTGCAACAGGTTGCAGCCAAAACTAGCTATTTATGTGCAATGGAAGAGGAGTTACGAGAGTCGAACCATTGTAAGCTCAGATTACCGCAATGATGCTATCAATTAGTATGCTATAAATCTGCAAATTTATAATTATATAATGATAATCTATCGAATGCAACAAATATATATTCATGAACAAATGACATAAATGAACCATACTTAGATTACATGCAGAAACAAAAAATGTACATTAAAAAAATATATTTGCATCACAGGCTCGGATAGCTGCGTTCTGATTGTTGCTTTCGATGGAATGAACATCTTCTGGTTGTCCAATATTTTCCACAATGTCTTTTGACCTCAACTCTTCTTCTGCACTGCTAAACCAGATGATATTAGTGTCCAAACAATTTTTTGGCAGAGAAAAACTTTTACGCGATGCATTTAGCACAAATGCAAAGCGTCAAAGTTTTGCTTGCTAAACGTAACCTTTGGCCCAAAACTAATCGTTCATTTACCATCGTAGATGTAAACAGATTTTTATATACATGTACTTCGAAGGATCGACAACTCATTAAACAAGAAACTACTACTAACCTGAGACAGTTATTGATTATTTCTATGGCGTTGCTTTCAAAGTTTTAATGAAAAAAATCAAAAAACTTTAGAGTTGGACAACAAGAGAATTTATTGTTATTGATGTAAACGATTCATTATTAATACGATTCTGTGGACACTTTTCTACTGATCCCTCGATATTATGGGTTCATAAAGATCAAAGATTGTCAAAGGGGCAGCCAAATGAAGGTGACGTTCAAATAGAGGTGGCATTCAAATAGAAGTTTTATAGTAAATATTGTCGATGAGCTTACCTCAGAGCTAGCCCTAGTAGTCTTTAATATATTGTGCACAACATGTAGACATCTAAAACCGCATACTTGTGACCTGAGTATATGATATGAGAGGAGAGACACACATGAGTATATGCTATGAGAGGAAACACAAATGAGCATATGCTATGAAAGACACACCTGAGTATATATAATGAGAGGAGAGACACACATAAGTATATGCAATGAGAGGAGAGACATGCATGAGTATACGCTATGAGAGGAGAGACACACCTGAGTATATGCTATGAGAAAAGAGAGCCACCTGAGTATATGCAATGAGAGGAGAGAGACGCATGAGTATATGCTATGAGAGAGACACACGTGAGTATATGCTAGGAGAGACACACCTGAGTATATATAATGAGGGGAGAGACACACATGAGTATATGCTATAAGAGGAGAGACGCACATGAGTATATGCTATGAAAGGAGAGACACACCTGAGTATATGCTATGAGAGGAGAGACACACGTGAGTATATGCTATGAGAGGAGAGTCACACATGAGTATATGCTATAAGAGGAGAGACGCACATGAGTATATGCTATGAAAGGAGAGACACACATGAGTATATGCTATGAGAGGAGAGACACACGTGAGTATATGCTATGAGAGGAGAGTCACACATGAGTATATGCTATGAGAGGAGAGATACACATGAGTATATGCTATGAGAGGAGAGAGACGTATGAATATATGCAATGAGAAGAGACACACCAACCTGTATAGAAGAAGCTGAGGAAGAGCAAGAGCATGTCTCCAGTTAGCATGATACTAAAAGCAGCTCTACAATAAAAGTTATGAGTCTATAATCGCTTGATTCCAAGTCCCACTAAGATTTAAAGTTCTTTTCACTCAGTAGCATGAAAGTGAAAATAAGGCTATTATATAATATTTGTATTTCATAAACATGAAAATTAAAAAACAAATGATACCGTGAATCTAACACAATATAGTTAGAAATTGAGACAAGTTATTAACAAGATTATTCATCTCGAGCTTTGTAGGGCTTTGTTTGAGTGAACTAGGCACAAGTACTTAGAGGAATAATATTCCCCTATAGATGTATGTTTGCGTAAACTAGACACAAGTACTTCAAGGAATGATATTCCCATATAGATGTATGTTTGCGTAAACTAGACACAAGTACTTCAAGGAATGATATTCCCCTACAGATGTATGTTTGCGTAAACTAGACAAGTACTTCAAGGAATGATATTCCACCACTAAACGTATGTTTGCGTGAACTAGACACAAGTACTTCAAGGAATGATATGCCCCCTATAGATGTATGTTTGAGTGAACTAGACACAAGTACTTAGAGGAATGATATTCCCCCTATAGATGTATGTTTGCGTAAACTAGATAGAAGTACGTCAAGGAATGATATTCCACCACAAAACGTATGTTTGCGTGAACTAGACACAAGTACTTCAAGGAATGATATTCCACCACTAAACGTATGTTTGCGTGAACTAGACACAAGTACTTAGAGGAATGATATTCCCCTATAGATGTATGTTTGCGTAAACTAGACACAAGTACTTCAAGGAATGATATTCCCATATAGATGTATGTTTGCGTAAACTAGACACAAGTACTTCAAGGAATGATATTCCCCTATAGATGTATGTTTGCGTAAACTAAACAGAAGTACTTCAAGGAATGATATTCCCCTATAGATGTATGTTTGCGTAAACTAAACAGAAGTACTTCAAGGAATGATATTCCCCTACAGATGTATGTTTGTGTAAACTAGACACACGTACTTCAAGGAATGATATTCCACCACTAAACGTATGTTTGCGTGAACTAGACACAAGTACTTAGAGGAATGATATTCCCCTATAGATGTATGTTTGCGTAAACTAGACAGAAGTACGTCAAGGAATGATATTCCCCCTATAGATGTATGTTTAAGTTAAAGCATTTATCATTAACTCTCTTCTCAACTTTTTTCATAAAAAATAGATTGTAGAAACTCACGAGCAACCTCACGCCTTGCTAGTCTAGATATTTGATCAATTTTTAAGAAATTAAAACTGATTACCTATCTTCTATTTCTCTATCTTGTCAGCACAGATATGGGCACTTATCTTAAATAATATCAACTTATTAATATTAACAATATTAATAACCAATATTAACGTAAACAAGCATTGGTATGCAGAGAGCAGACAATTTAAACAAAGATGACAACTCCATCATGTAAGTGGATTCACCAAGCGCAATGAGAAAGCAACTACTACTTACTTAGCTCTAGAACTATCTTTTTCAAAGGTGAGACTTTACTGCCACCCAAGTCCCTGTCAGGAAAAAAAAGTATCCCAGTTACTAACGGCAAAACAAAAAGGGACACCGCTAACAATAGTATGGCATCCGCTAATTCAAATTTTAACCATTAATTCACAATTCTGTATTATATGGTAGGTTCTGGTACAATTCTGGTATATGGTAGGTTAGGCAAGACTAGATTCATGTGGCGCAAAAATAGCTTGTTTCACGTTTTTTGGTACCAAATGTATTGTTACCATTAATGTTAGCTAAAAGTATTCTGCCAGGTAGGTAGGTCTCTCATGACATCATCTTCTCAAGTACGCATGAAGTCAGGATATGTTAGACCTGTCACACAGAGGATATTACACCGGCTATACTCAGAATATGTTAGACCAGCCAAATGCAAAATATGTTAGAACCTACCAAATTGATCACATTGAATATTCTTTATCTTAAAAAATTCGAACGACCATCAAGAATGTAGTTGTTAGCTCATATGAGCTTTGATGGCAAAAATCAGTGAGTGTATATATATGTACTATTTAGGATATAGAAGAACAGTGAGCGTATATGTATGTACTATTTAGGATATACAAGAACAGTGACAAGACCTAAGGAGCAATTCTAAACATCTACAGTAGTGGAAACACCACTAAAGCTAGATAATCATCTACTATATAAATGGCAATCGTTGTCTGTCTGTCTATCTGTCTGTCCGTCTTATAGAGTACTGTACTTTTCGAACTATTAGCCGCTACCAGGTATCTAGGGCGCATTAACGAAAATCTCCAGTTTATGCGCCTCTATCCGTCGTTTGCCGTTTTCACACAAAAATGACGTAATAATTACATCTCCATGCTTTCTTTTAGCTTCATGACACGCGATGCTTTTTTGTCCTCGACGTACTAGGGCTGATTCGTTTTCGGCAAAACGATATTGACAATAGACTCTCTCGATATAAGAATTAGGCGATTAAATTTTATTAATTCTGTGAAACACGATGCCTTTTTCGTGAACCTCTATTTTTGGCTTTTCTTAAGGTTCAATTGCTAAATCGCTGTTAAGGTCACTACTATTCACGCGGACAATTGTATTATCTCAAGTAGGAATAACATCTAGATTCTCTCACCTTCGATCTGACAAAGACACTACAATATTATATTTGTACATAACATATCGTCGTACCAATATGGTCGCATTCAGAGTTTTGATGGATAGCTGTTGGTGGAACAGTAACTTTTTATACACACTTCTATGCAAGAATTGTTATTATTAATTCAACATATTCACAAAATTTATTTTGTTTTCTCAGTTCGTATTAATTGCATCATTACCGAATCATCTCATAATGTAATCGTAGCAAAACAGACTCAATTTAGCTATTACTTGCTAATTATTTCACTGTTACATTGTCGCAGTGTGTGCTCACACTGAATGCTAATGACTCTACTAGCCCTACAGTAGCTGATTCAGCTTATCCTTATTATTATAAGATTACTTATGCTAGCTATGTTTGGGCTAGCTATGTTTGCCAGTTGCTTACACACATCCTATGCATACAGTTCATTACAGTTCATACAATATAACATTATTAACTTACAACTCCTGGCTTTATGATATGGTGTCAGGAGTAGGATTTTTGAGGAGAACGAAAAGAAAAAATGGCAGAAGGAGGGCTCAAGCCGCCGGCAAGTTTTGTAAATTCTACAGACAATCCCAGCGAGACTAGTAAAAGTTGGAAAGCATGGCTTGAGCAATATGATTTTTACATGATAGCAACAGAAAAGACTAAAAAGGATGGAGAAATACAAGTTGCGACTTTATTGACACTGCTTGGCGCACAAGGCCAAGAAATATTTCAAACACTGAACATAGCAGACCGAAAAGACATTGCAGAAGTAAAGAAAGCATTCACTGAACACTTCAACCCTCAGGTAAAGACAGTCTTTGAGCGATTCAAATTTCACAGCAGAGTTCAGAAGCAAGGCGAGCCATTTGAAAGCTTTGTGACAGCGCTTCGAGACCTCATCACAAATTGTGAATTCCATGCTGATGAAAAAGACAAAGCGCTAGTGGACAGAATTGTAGCAGGTATATCGTCTAAGTTGGTTCATGAGGATATATTCAACTTGCCAGGCAATCCTACATTACAGGAGGTTATCTCAGTATGCCAACGTAAAGAGGCTACCACGCAATACCTCAGAGAAATGAACCACCCGACAGATGGTGTTAATGCCATACGAAGTGTCGTACCCCCACAACAGAAAGTATCTTTGTCACAGAGCAAGAGCCCAAACCTACAATCGAATAGAAAATATAGAACTGAACCGTTACAATCGATAAAGAACTGTAAATACTGTGCTATGGAACATCAACGAGGGAGGTGCCCAGCTTACGGAAAGGTGTGCAGGAAATGTTCCCGTAAAAATCACTTTTCTACTGCATGCTTATCTTCACGAGATAACAGTAACAACACTGCCAATGAGGTATCGGAACCTGACAACGAGACATTGCATTTGCCATCAATGACGGAAAAGAATGGACAATCAATGCTAAGTGCAATGGTAAGCCATTACGATTAAAAGTGGAAACGGGAGCGTCATGTAATGTAATTTCACAGACTGTACTAGCCAGCGTAAATAGTCAGGTGACAATTGTCAAGCATGCTAGATCATTAGTGTCTTTTAGTTTACATGCACTTGATGTATTAGGCAAGGTTATGTTACTGGTGGATGTTAGCAATAAGTATCATACAGTGGAGTTTATAGTCGTAAAAACTGATACAAACATGGCAACTTTATTGGGGCTGCCCAGTTGCATTGAGCTTGGGTTGGTTGATAGGGCTGATTCCATCACAGATAGGGTAGCTAAAAAATTCACTGATGTGTTCAATGGTCTTGGCAGGTTGCCATGTAAGCATGCTTTGCAACTAAAAGAGAATGCTCAGCCTGTTATACAAAGTGCTAGGAGGGTCCCATTTAGACTAAGGGATAAACTAAAGTTCACGTTACAATATATGGAAAGTGAGGGCACAATAGCTAAAGTAAGACAAGCAACTGACTGGGTGCACCCTATAGTAAACATACTGAAACCTGACGGGTCACTCAGGATTTGTCTAGACCCTACACAGTTAAATAAAAATCTAAAACGCGAACATTTCACATTACCAACAGCTAGTGAAATATTTGCTAAACTTTCGAAGTCTCGAGTATTCACTACGTTAGATGCAACCTCAGGATTTTTGCAGATTGAATTAGATGAGGCTAGCAGTTTGTTGACGACTTTTGCCACTCCATTCGGTAGATATCGATTTCTTAGATTGCCTTATGGAATATCCTCTAGTCCTGAGATATTTTGTCGAACCGTGTCGGAATTATTTGAAGACATTGAAGAAGTGGAATGCTACATAGATGATTTGTTGATTCATGCAGCGACTGAAACCAAGCACGATAAAATCTTAAGAGTTGGTATTGCAGAGATGCAGGGATTGTAATCTGAAATTGAAAGAGTCGAAATGCAATTTTAGGCAGTCTGAGTTGAAATATCTAGGTCACGTTATAGGCGATGGTACTATCAAGGCCGATGTCCGTAAGGTGGAGGCAATTACAAAAATGCCAAAACCAGAGTGTAAAGATGACGTCAGTAGGCTTTTAGGAATGGCCACATATCTAGCTAAGTTCTGTCCGAATCTGTTGGAAGTTACCACCCCACTGCGCGAGCTAACTAAAAAAGGTGTAGAATGGTCCTGGAACGAAGCAGCTGAGCAGGCGTTTGAGAAACTAAAATTCCTCGTATCATCTAGCCCAACGCTAAAAATGTTTGATCCAGAATTGCCAGTTACCCTATCAGTTGATGCCAGTCAGTTTGGCATTTGAGCAGTAATAATGCATGCAGGCCAACCAATAGAATATGCCAGTTGCTCCCTTAAGCCTGGTTTCCATATGACAGCGCAAGGCGCGCAACAAGGCGCACGACGTCGTGCGTAGGCCAGTTGTGATATGGAAACGTCAACGTACGACGGTCGCGCGACGTGCGTACGCTGATCGCAAGTATCCAACAGAATGGATCCTTGCGATGGGTGCGTGCGATTATGTATCCCACAATACACCGCTAGACCTTTTCAACCTATCCCACAATTCCAGCGAAAGGCTTTGTTCCGAAGAAATCGGTCTCCCGTACGAAAGAGTAAGCCTGATTTTTATATGACAGCGTAATTTCGCAACGGAGGTCAGTTTTTCCGAAGAAATATGTCTCTCCTACGAAAAAGTAAGGAAAATATCCACCCTGTCCAATGCAAGCATGGAGCTTACGCGCGATATGGAAACACTGCCTCGCGGCCCAAGAAATGCATTGCGCACGATCACTGGGCCACGCGCGATCATTGCGTTGTCATATGGAAACCAGGCTTTACAGAAACACAGAGAAAATATGCGCAAATTGAGAAGGAGTACCTCGCGATTCAATATGGTCTGAGGCGGTTTCATCAGTCCAGTCATCAGTACATATACGTGCAGCATGCCATGGTAGAAACAGACCACCTTCCACTAATTGGAATTATGAAAAAGGGTTTAAATGAGCTTAGCCCTAGATTGATGCGTATGAGACTACGTAATCAAGGATACGATTACACTTTAATTCATAAACCAGGTAGAAACCTAATTTTAGCTGATACGTTGTCACGTGCATTTCTTCCTAGCTACGGTGCTGAGGCTAATAAACTTGAAGCACTAGATCATGATTAGATTGATTCAATAACCACAGGCATTATCACACAGCCTCTGTTTAAAGGAAAAGTTGAGTCAGGCAACGAAACTAGATTCCACAATGCAGATGCTAGCATCATACATAAAGCATGGTTGGCCAATGACTAAACATGCTTGCCTTGAGCCACTAAAACCTTACTGGAATGTAAAATCTGATCTCACAATGCATAATGACCTGTTACTGTGCCGGGCCCAAATTGTTATTCCTATAGCAATGAGAAAAACGGTTTTGGACCAAATACATGCTGGTCACATGGGAGTTAATAAATGTACTGAGCGAGCCAAAGGTGCAGTTTATTGGCCAGGCTATTTAGGTCAGATTAGAGATTTGATAGAATCGTGTTCTGTTTGTCAAGAATACATGAGATCGAACAGTCAGTATAGCCTTGAACCATATGATATCCCAGAATACCCTATGCAATCGGTTAGTATGGACATTTTCCACCTCGATGGCAACGATTATTTGGTAACAGTAGATCGATACTCGAAGTGGCCAGCCTGCTATCAATTAAAAACTTCTCGGTCTTTAGAAGTCATAGATTTACTAAAAAGGCAGTTCATCGACTTTGGTTGGCCTGAAACCTTGGTCAGTGACAATGCGTCATATTTCACATCTTATGAATTTAAATGCTTCATTGAGGATAATGACGTTAAACACATAACTTCCTCTCCCTATCATTTACGCTCTAACGGGTTGGCCGAACACATGAATCAAACCATCAAAAACAGCCTCAGAAAGGCGTTGATATCTGGTCAGACATTCACTATGTTTCCATGGTGCGCAGTACTGCGAAGCAGCCCCCCTCCGAAGTCGAGGGGATTGTACGTTGCCATGCTGCGCAGTGGTTTTCAGAATTTCAGCAAATTAGCCAGAGAAGAGAAATTGTATAAATTGAATCGCCTGATGGAGAAATAGAATCGATCACGGATACCGAACGTCATAAACGGTCTTTTTATGATTCTGTCGTCATTATACTTTTATTTACAATACACATTCACAAGGTTTTACAAACCTTAACACACTTTTTACAAAGTAATATATTTTTAATAAGTATTTTCAAGTAATATATTATTTATACGTTGATTTAGGACTTGCCACTTATTTTTCGAAATGTGTTGGCATCGATAACAAAGTCCAGGAAAGTAATCACCTCATCATCCTCGTGATTGCAGACTATAATTAAATTTAAGTGAAAGAAGATCGGAAGAATAAAAAAACAAGATTAGCAGGACAACCTTTGTACTAGTTTATGGCCTTCGAAGAATCCGTATCCACGGCATGAGAGCTATGCGCAGCCACTGCGCAGTCGCTGTTTCTTTGCTGCGAATTTGCACTGGCTTCGCACTGATCAGTGCGCAGTGATTTCAGTGCGAAGACGCCGTTTCCATGATTCGGAGATAGCGCAACTCCGAAGCACTGCGCATCTTGGAAACATAGTGATTGTGTGATGTTTTGGCCACATTACGGTCAACTCCATTGGGTGACCAACTCCCACCTCCAGCAGTTTTGCTACAGGCTCGAAATTTAAGAGGACAATTGCATTGCCTACCCCACCAACTCAAGCCCCAAGGACTACATCTAGGGGAAATACACAGTCGCTTTGTTAAAAGACAATCACAAGCTATATTTCAGAACAACACAGCTACCCTTCCCACTGAGTATTGCGTAGGAATGAAAGTTTGGTGTAAACTAGGCCATAGAAATGGGCAGAAGGTGTTATTGTTGAACACGCGAAAACGCCTCGAAGTTACTACATTAAATTATCGAATGGCAAAGTTTTCAGACGCAACATAAAATCTCTGAGACCTAACCGATCTTCTCATGCCTATAATAAAACCTTGATTAATGATAACCTTGATAAACAACAGAAACTGGTTGAAAGTACTAATTCTGATAAAACTTTGGTTCCGGTCCAGTCTGCTCAGCAAAGTCAGTTAGCGTTTGTTCCCAATTCTGTTGACCAGAGTGGCACCGCCACTCCTGCATCGACAGGTGCAACCAATCCTAATCAAATGAGTTCAAGCTTTTCCTCGATTGTCACTAGGTCGGGAAGAGTGTCCAAACCACCCACTCGTTTAGGTTTCTCTTGATTAGGACAATTATTGTAAGCTACATCCACCAGATTTTTGGGTCTTTTTAGTTAAAAAAAATCATGTTTTGTTTTTGGTGTGGTTTTGGACTAAGAGTCAATTTCTACCAAGAATCAGACTTTGTACAATTGTGTTTTGCAATCATTATTCTTCTATTCTATTCTTCTATTCTGCAATCATTATAACTTCTATTATTTTAAACTGTTATGCAGATATGTTATTTTTCTGTAAGTGTCTGACTTGTGATATTTTAGAGCAGTTTGAATTGTAACAACAACTAAAAGAGGAAGATGTCACAGTGTGTGCTCACACTGAATGCTAATGACTCTACTAGCCCTACAGTAGCCGAGTCAGCTTATCCTATTATTATAAGATTACTTATGCTAGCTATGTTTGGGCTAGCTATGTTTGGGCTAGCTATGTTTGGGCTAGCTATGTTTGGGCTAGCTATGTTTGGGCTAGCTATGTTTGGGCTAGCTATGTTTGGGCTAGCTATGTTTGGGCTAGCTATGTTTGCCAGTTGCTTACACACATCCTATGCATACAGTTCATTACAGTTCATACAATATAACATTATTAACTTACAATTCCTGGCTTTATGATATACATCTAAACCCTTTATAGTCGTTTTATTTTTAAAGATTATTTGACCTGCAGGAAACCTTTTTTGTCATGATATGAAGCTTAAAAGTTGTTTGACAAAGTAAGTTTGAAAACCTTCATAATTGTTTTAGGTAAAATGGCAAATGTTGTTGTATGTTGAATACAAATCAATTTTCTGCTCAGTTTTTTATTACCCGGGCAACGCAGGGTCGTACAGCTAGATGTATTAGCTTACACATCTTTCCTGTTAAACCTAACCAGTTAGTTTTTCGTGATTGATTTCACATTTTACAACAAACATTTGTAAGACTATCGTGTAAGATTTATCGTGTAAAATTTGTAAGATTTATCGTGTAAGATTGCAAGTCAGTTTTTCTCCACTCTCTTATATTTAAATACTTTGAGAAATATATATAAATACATAAATTTAAATTCTCTTTTTACATTTATAAACTTCTTATGACTTTTGAAGTTTATAATATAAGTTTTTTAAAGTTTGTTTCATCGTTGTTATTATTTCAACTTGCATTCTTTTAAACATAAATTGAGTATCGTGTGAAGTTTAAACATTATTCATTTTCCTATCACTGTTATTATTAATTGATTAGTTTCCAATCTTTATCCCACGACCACACGAGCGGAGCGGAAGTGTGGGAGTTTTATGATAAATGCATGCGCACACAACTTACGAAAATTATTCATCAACAATGAGACGAACCCTCGTCAAGAAATTTCATCAAAAAATTTAAGCATCGGAATTTAAAGTCGTTAAAGTATAATAACGATACAAAACATATTTAAAACTATTTAAATATGTTACCAAGTCTTTGTAAACCTATGATAATATCTTAAAACTCACCCATCTGATCGGATTATACACAAATAGACAGATTAATTTCAACGAAAATCGCCACAAAACACTTGAAAAGCTTGGTTTAATAAAAGTTAAGACCGGAAACTAAAACGCCGAGGGACAGATAATAGAACGATGAAGTATGAAAATGTCTTGCGCATTTCACGAAAAAGTAACGTGCACTTTTCACCAGTCTATAGCATTGTCGAATTGCCGAAGGTTTTGGCCATTAACATAGGAGTACAGAAATCGTTTCATTTTTGCTGATTTCAATTTTTTCATTTTCATTTGCCAACACATTTAAATACTTTCCCATTCTAACTGATGTCCAACGCAGTATAAGTAAAGGCAAGCAAATTACGATGATATTTTTTAACGTTTCTTATGAGATTATTACAATAATTAACTATAAGTTTGGACGACTACAGAACAATGATTACGTAGTACAGACTTTCTAAAAATCTAACGCAGTGTAAGTAAAGGCATGACGATGATATTTTTTCTAACGGTTCAAATGAGATTATTGCAATAATTAATTATAAGTTTGGATGACTACAGGACAATGACTACGTAGTACAGATTTTCTAAAAATCTATATAAATATCACAACTTCGTGATATTGTTAGCTATGCCGTTTTGAAATGTAAACAAAATTGTGCATTGGTTTTTTATTATTACTATATAAATAATATTGGTTATTCTAATAATATCAATGCATTTTACTTCTAATATTGGCCAATATTGCATTTCTTTTTTTGCAGGAGGAGAGATATAAACATATAATTTTTTCCTTTCATTATTACTATTTGTTGTATATAATAACACCCAGTTTACTATATTCTAGAAAAATATACTATATATATATATAGTAGAAATTAGTATATATTTTACTATATATATAGGAAAATCTATATAAATATCACAACTTCGTGATATTGCTACCTATTACGTTTTGAAATGTAATCAAAATTGTGTATTGTTTTTCTATTATTACTATATTAATAAAATTGATTATTCTAAGAATATCAGTGCATTTTACTTCTAATATTGGCCAATATTGCATTTCTCCTATTGCAGGGGGAAAATATAAAGATCTTTTCCATTCATTACTGCTTATTGTTGTATATAATAACACCCACACCCAGTACATTACAGCTACCATTGCAGTAATCCTATTGCACTGCAGAGCCATTTGATTGCTAATATTGCATTTCTCAACCATCAGTACCCTTTCTTTTTTTGCCAGTATCTCTGGCCATCTCTTTGGTCGTGGGCTGTATGACAGTGGAATTTCTAGTTATTAATATTATTCTTTTATTCAACCATTTTTGGCAGACATTGTTTTAATAAAATCTCAACTACAAAATACTATGATATTCTGTCATATTTTTTAGTATCGTCGTATTCAAAGAATTGATGGATAGTTTCTGGTGGGACAGTAACCCTTTTCTACCCACACACTTTTATGCAAGAATTGCTACTATTAATTCAACATATTCATTATTTTTATTTTGTTTTCTCAGTTTGTATTAATTGTATCACTACCGTATCATCTTTTATTGTAATTGTTGCAAAACCGACTTAATTTAACTATTACTTGCTAATTATTTAAAATTTACATTTAATCCATTTTACATTTGTTTTATTTTTTTAATTTATTAGACTGGCAGAAAACCTTTTTCTTCATGATATGCAGTTTGAAAATTACAGTTGTTTGACAAAGTTTGATAAACTTTACAGTTGTTTTTATTTTCTCAAACTATTTCAACTACACAAAACACTTTTCTCATGATAGGTTGGTTACCTAATATGTTTTCTCATGTTACCTATGTAGTTTGAATGCTAGATTGGCAAATGTTGTTATATATGTCAAAAATACAAATAGATTTTCTGTGCAAAGACTTTTTCATTACCCGGGTACAAGTACAGCTTATGGTGTAAAATGTTGAAAAAATACTTTACCGAAGTTGTTTTCTCGCTTTGAAGCGGATTAAAATTTACATTATTTTATTTTAATGGGAAAAATTGTTTCGGATTTCGAACTTCTAGAACTGTTTATGTTCGAGAACTGAGGTTCCACTATACTTTATCAAAAGAAATAGGTCGCTGAAAGTTATGAAATTTTAAATTTACATTGGTTTGAAAACCTTTACAGTTGTTTTAATTATTTTTAAATCAGTTGTCCTGCACAAAACATTTTCCTCATGATATGAAGTTTGAAAGTTGAAATTGTTTGAAAAAGTTTGAAAACCTTTACAGTTGTTTTATTTTCTCTCTTAATTTATTTCAACTACACAAAACACTTCTTTCATGATATGTAGTTTGAAAGTTAGAATGGCAAATTATGTTATATGTTAAATACAAATCAATTTTCTATGCAGACTTTTTTTACTACCCGGGCAACGCCGCGTAACACAGCTAAGCTTGGGGCGTCACTCGGGAGAGTGCAGCGAGAGGCTCCAGGCGCGGCTTTCCGGATGAATGAGTTGGCGAGTGCTAGGCAATTGATTGCGAGCGCGAGGCGATTGGTTGCGAGACGATTGGTTGCGAGTGCAAGGTGATTGATTGCGTGGTGATTGATTGTGAGGCGGGTGTAGGACGATTGATTGCGAGTGCGAAGTGATTGATTGCGAGGCGAGTGCAAGAGCGCGATTGTCAACTGCGAGGCAGGTAAAGACTGGTCAGCCGAGACGGGGGCTCAGCGGCAAAAGTGCGCAATCGTCAACCGCAAATATAGACCGGTATGAATGGATGCATGAATCTAGACACATGAATCTAGAATATTTACTAGATTTTACACGCATCTAGCTGTAAAACCCATTGCAGATTTACATTGTTCTCCCAACAATATTGACATGTATATGTCAATGGCATACCCTGATCAGGACAACAATTTCAGTAGACTGCATATTTGGAGTTGTTTTACAGTATGAAAGACAACTCTCAATAAACCTTATGCTGCACATGAATCTGTTTCTGTAGGCGGGTAATGCAGCCAGTGTTTTATATGAGATATTCAAATGATTTTTAATGCAAACGTATATTAAGCTATTTTACAAGTCAGGAACAACCAGCTTTATAATACTCCGAGGAGAAACAGGATTTAATAGGTCAGAGTTATGGCCTCGTGAAGTTCATAGTACCACTGATATTGGCAGAGAGCCATTACACAGATAAGCGGTACTTGTTGTCAGTGATAAAGTTCAGGAATATCAACTGAAAAGATAAATATCATATGAGCTGCCTTACTCATTGACAGTAGCCTGGTCATCTGAATTGGGTGGTTTCTGGAGAACGAGGAGAAGGAGGGTTCCAAGGACCGCCGTCCCAGCTAGCCCGCCATAAACAACAGTTCTTGTTGATTTAGAAATAGTAGTCAAGCCTCTGAGCTCAAGAAAGACGAATAGGTTTCTAAAGAGCAGGCTGTAACAGAAAATGCGTTTGCGAAAAAAACAAAGATTATGACCGGAAGTAAGACATGAGCCTAGAAATAATGGAGGCACAAAAATACTCAATATATCTGATATTTATCTATGTTTACCAGATCAGCAGACTCCTTCATATTATTAGAGTTGGGGTAAGAAATACTTGCACTGGAATAGAGCCCAGAAGAGACCAGAGTTATGACCCATGGTTTCTCTAGTAGAGTTGAGGGTAAGGAAGTTGCCTTGAGCAGTCCATACTACAATATTGATAGCCGGTCAAGGTTGAACAGTCAGTATCATAATGACCTTTCTATTGTCAAGTGGGCGATGACAGAAGTGTACCCGTTGACCTGCTAGCACAGGCTGAGAATATGCTAACTTCCCTGCTAGAGCTACGACAATCAGGCCTGTATTCCCTGGATGCAAGTTGGGGCTGCAAATGTTAGGCGGCTAGTTATAAACACCTGGAGGCTTGGGGGCGGTGTAAGCCACCCAACGGGGTTCGTGGCAGCGCTCAAGCTCTGGACATTTTAAGCATCAACAACCCTCAAGTATGCATAAATGCAATCAATTGTAAGCATCGAAATCTACATGAATATATGGTTGTTCGGAATCTACATGTTTATGGTTCATGGTAAACAAAACCTTTTCTTTATTTAACGAACGATATAAAACTTATGACGCTACAGATTTCTGTAAGGGACATTGACAGAACAAGAGCTATTACTTCTTTATTGCAATAGCTCTTGTTCTGTCAAGCGTCCATGGCAGAAATCTTTCACAACTGATTCTGTATCTATTTCAACATCTTTTTATATGCGTAATATAAAAAGATTATTTAGACGAGCGTGCCCCATAGTACTCCTCATCGAAGTTTTGATTTGCTTCAATGCAGAAAAGGAATTCTCAGTCGTTGCAGTAGTGGCAGGCAAAACCAATACTAGATTAGTGAGCCTTTCCACTTCATCAAGAACCATCCTACTGCTACTCTTATGGAGTCAGGAAGAAAGTTCCAAACTTGATTCAGGAGTTTTATCCATAAGTGTGTGAACCAGCTCCAGTGGAGAGAATGGCCAATTGTTGCACGACCTTTGCTGGGTGCTAAATAGTTGAATGTTGACTTGCAATAAAATTTACATTACAGTTATTTGGTGTCAAAAGATTCACCATGTCTTACTCTGCTGTGTAGGTGCAAAATATGTGGAAATGTGATTACAAGCTCTTAAAGATGTTGTTGCGTCAAAAAATTTGATTTAATGAAATTAAGACCCATAAAAGGCTAAAACATCAGCTACAATTTGATGCTAATTTTGTCTTTGTAGGCCAACCCTGTCCAGAGATATATGCGTTTGAATGAGACCCTCTTATAAAAAGCTCACGTTCCAGCGAATGCTTCTTTCGTGACGTCACAAGCAATACATCTGAAAAGAAACCACGAGCAATAAATATGAGGTCGCTTCCTTAGCCAATCATCAGCGCGAAACTTTTATATAGGCCGTAATAAAAGTTATCACTCGTAAAACGCGTTGTCTGTGATCTCAAATTTAGGGATTTTACTCTACATATTATTAAATTGCCTGGACATGGATATTTACTAAACTAATTAACATCGTTACTTTAATGAATTACTCGATCGACACGTTTTATTGGCGAACAACAGAATTGTAAAAATTGCTGCGAAGGTGACTCCGAGTTTTCTTGGCATCCGGTAGTTAAAGTTCTACGGAGGAAGATCGGAGAATGGAGGTAAATTTACCTTTTACTTTGAGTCTCCTATAGAGTTTCCTGTTGAGTTTATATTCAGATTATATTTCCCTGTTTGAGGCTAAAATGTGAGTTCCTGTGCCTTCGAGATACGTACATGTATGTACAGTGAGTTCTTGACGGCTTCTTTTTAATCTTTAGCATCTAGCAATACAATGGCTTAGATTGATGAATATACTCAAGGTAATATTTTAGTACTCATTAATACATGTACTAATTAATAAAATTATAACTTTTTGCTATCACTAATCATCGTTTTATGTTTTTTATCGGTTCACCTAGCTACATTTGCTTCAAATTTTCTGTGGCAGTTTTATCTAGTAAATTAGATTTATGATTTGACTTTAGATGTTCACTTTTCAATTGTAGAATGTGAAGAAAATCGATTGATCAATGCAAATCTTTAACTTCCAGAACCAAAGCTTCGAATCATTGGCTTGGCATACTGGTGCCTTTGTTAAACGTTTATTCCTTTTTAGAATTACACTCGCAATCTATCAAACTCCCAATCTGAAAGCTTTCAGTAGATACGCTTTAGAATGACATCTATGAATGACATATATTTATTGCATTCGTTTTACTGATTACAAGATGTTTATGTCGTCCCACCAGCCGGAGCAGCTTTGTCAGTGTGAAAACTGCCATAAAGGGTAAAGAGAGACTTGAATGTGTGCTGCATAAACCATGATGTTTTGTTTGAGTTTGTTGCAGTAGATGAATTTGTCTTATTGTTTCAGCTAAAACTATGTGAGTGGCCACGACTTGATGAATATTTTTAATAAAAGCCGAGATGAAAATCTTTTTGCTTGTAAAAATTATATAATAAAATTATATTGTTGAAAATAATGCAAAACATGATTTGCAGAATATTGCAGTGAATTGGATACGGTATATGGATGTCCGCAGAACTGGAAAATGTGAGTTCAAATCCAGTTTGCAGCAGACTTCTCATCCTTAAACTCTATCCCTATGTATATTCTTTTCAAAGACGCAAATGCTTATTTTACTTACGGTAGTAAGAAACTAGTAGACGGTGTAGGCAATGATATACAGCCCCGCCCCAAGGATAGGCGACGGACATAATGTGGGCGGGGCTTTTGGGAGGCTGTATATCATTAGTGTGGGTAGCGGCGGTACTGCGCTGATACAAAGACCTTATTCTACATAGTTTGCTTAACAGAATTACCGTAGACCGGTAGAATTGGTAGTCGGTACTCAAATTTTTACACAGCATTTGGAGAAAGTGAGTAAGACAAATTTTCAATTTTTGTTATTTGAGGCCTTTGAAACATTCATAATAATGTATCTGTAGATGCATTTAAAATTTAATTCTAACCAACATGAGCAAATACAAAGTAAAATATATGCCAATACAGCCGCGTAGGACTAGACTTTTATCGCAAATAGCCGATGTGAATACGAGGTATATTGACAGATAAATCACGCGTGACATCATTTTGGGCAAGTTTGTTTGGCCTGAGCGTTTTTACCGCGACCAGATTTTTTCTCGCGCAATAGGCGCATAATGACAATAGACACGGTTTTATTGAATGCGTGAAGTAAATTTGTGAAAATATTTCGACGAAAGAGACTGCATGAATGTGTAAACAGAAGCCATCTTGTTCAGTTACGTCCCATTTACTCCGTTTTGGAAAGGAACTCTAATCTACAGCGTTTTCGTGATGGCTGCGATTAACTGTTCGTTTTTGAGCTTTTAAGAGATTGTAATCCCATTTCCACATATTTCGCACCTAGGCCTACCACACAACAGAGTAAGACATGGTGAATCTTTTAATATTTTTATCTTTATCAGTTATCTTTACAAATAACTGTAATGTGAATTTTACTGTGAATAAACCTTTAATGGTGGTAATGACTGGCATAGTGACTTTGACTGAGTGTAATATCAATGGTGCGTGGATGGATGTGTCATCACTATTAGTCACTTCCAGCTTACGCTCATGATTCATCGTTGGCATGGTCCAACATGTTTAACTGGTTTGCTTTATTAATAAAGTTGGTAGAATCTAGATTCAATGTGTAATGATGTCACCAATCACCATCACTGCACTCTCCATTGAGATCAACATCTTATCCAGCAAGCAAATTCATTGGTATGGTTTGATTGATGCTAGGAGGAAAGATTGATGATTTTGAGAGTTATTGATTGATTAAGAATGATCAGAGTGTATTGCTCATGATCAGCCTGTTTATCTTTAGTGGCAGAATCAACCAAAACACCTAGTTACTACACCACAAGGCTTACCTGGAGAAGAATGCAGTTAATTTCTTTTGTTCATTCATTGTAGTGTAGTCAATGTTCATCTAAACAGCTAAAAGCTCTATATCTCTCAACAAAAAGGCTTTATTGAAGCAAGTTTGTAATGGCACAAGTTCTATATGATGAGGAAAATTCAAGTTTGGGGGTCTTCTTCACATCCTCACTATAAGCAAAAGAGTTCCGTTTCCAAGTCTTAACAAAGTCTCACAAGATCACTCATTTGGCGAGATCACCACGGAGACAATATAGAACACTAGTTGCTAGTAAATTAGTTGTTGGAATTTTCAACAGCTGTTATAATTTCCAACTTGGAAATTCCAAGTGAATGAGCTTAGACTGCAATTCTTAATGCTTAGCCACCGAAAATCCCCAAAAGGCTGGGATGGCTCAGCCCCCCAGGGAAATACAGGCCTGACAACAATGCTAATTAGTGATTTGTGGTGCAGAGGTGAAACAACTTCTCACACAACTGAGGTTTAAACTGACTCACCCTCCTATGAGTGAAAATAACCAATCAAAACATGTCTGATAATTTCTCATTCATATCAAGTATTGTATGCCAATGAAGTGATTAATAAGATCAAATTAAGGCGCCACAACTCCAACACAATGCAATGACTGTGGACTATTCGCAAGTAAGGAACAACGAAGATTCAGTCGACTGTTTTAGATTTGTGTTATTTTATAGTAGACGCTCCTATAACATAAATAATCCGCTCTAAGAACGTTTACGTTATGGGGAATTTACGTTAAAAGAACAGTAAAATACATGTAAATTGCTCAATCCATTCCAAAATCTTTCCAAACTCACCCCTTTGGCCATACCGAAAACAAAAAACTTTACTTAACTCTTTTAATTTGTGGGCTGTACCGTAACTGCGGTATTATTGTTTTGTATCAACAACTTTTCTCCTTTTCATGATCAATCTCACAGGTTTTATAGACCATGATTGCGGTAAATTTACAACAAGTTAGGAGCTGCAGATTTTCGATGTTCATTTACAATGATTTGCTTATTTTTTCTAAACGGCAAAGTCTATTGTGCAAAGTAAAGCTAATAACAAATATTGTGTACGTTTAAAATAAGACAAAACAACAAAATATTTTTACTATAAAAGGCAGTTCTACCTGTTCGTCGTCTGTTACTATACAGGGGTCAAGACTAGAATAAAGATAATACTCGACGATACGTGACAATAAGACTGGTAGACCGATACTGTAACACCTACACTTGCTGATCGCCTTTGTATTTATGAACAATTTCGCAGCTATCCTATTCGTCAACACATTTAACGGTCTATTACGACGAACTAAAATGTCGCGAAAGTTATATATCATAAATAGTACGCAGACGAACGGCGTTTTTTTTCTGCAAGTGCAGCAAAATAAACTAACATTCAAATCAATCCTGAAAACTCGCCCAACTTGACACTTTACGTTATATGGAATTTTTTACGTAGTAAGAAGCAAAAACTTCACATAATTTTTTTTACATTATCTGGAACTGATGTAATAGGAGGTATAATTTACGTTATCTGGAGCTTACGTTATAGGAGGTATCTACTAGGAGCGTCTACTGTATATGAACATTTTAGGAGTGAGCTACAGTAGATGCCCCTACAACGTAAAAAATCCTTTCCTAGAACGTTCATGTTGTAGGAATTTTATGTTATATGAACAGTACAATACATGTAAATTGCATGATACCTTGCAAGATCTTCCCAAAATCACTCCTTTGGCCATTTAAAAAGGAAAAAACTAAACCTAACTTTTTAATTTAATAACTGTACAGTAACTGTAGAATAACTGTTTAATAACTGTACAGTAACTGTAGAATAACTGTTTAATAACTGTACAGTAACTGTAGAATAACTGTTTAATAACTTTTGAAGTTTATAATATAAGTTTTTTAAAGTTTGTTTCATCGTTGTTATTATTTCAACTTGCATTCTTTTAAACATAAATTGAGTATCGTGTGAAGTTTAAACATTATTCATTTTCCTATCACTGTTATTATTAATTGATTAGTTTCCAATCTTTATTATTAATATTATTCTTTTATTCAACCATTTTTGGCAGACATTGTTTTAATAAAATCTCAACTACAAAATACTATGACATTCTGTCATATTTTTTAGTATCGTCGTATTCAAAGAATTGATGGATAGTTTCTGGTGGGACAGTAACCCTTTTCTACCCACACACTTTTATGCAAGAATTGCTACTATTAATTCAACATATTCATTATTTTTATTTTGTTTTCTCAGTTTGTATTAATTTTATCATTACCGTATCATCTTTTATTGTAATTGTTGCAAAACCGACTTCTACAGTTACTGTACAGTTATTAAACAGTAATTCTACAGTTACTGTACAGTTATTAAACAGTAACTGTAGAATTACTGTTTAATAACTGTACAGTAACTGTAGAATTACTGTTTAATAACTGCACAGTAACTGTAGAATTACTGTTTAATAACTGCACAGTAACTGTAGAATAACTGTTTAATAAATGTACAGTAACTGTAGAATAACTGTTTAATAACTGTACAGTAACTGTAGAATTACTGTTTAATAACTGTACAGTAACTGTAGAATAACTGTTTAATAACTGTACAGCAACTGTAGAATAACTGTTTAATAACTGTACAGTAACTGTAGAATTACTGTTTAATAACTGTACAGTAACTGTAGAATAACTGTTTAATAACTGTACAGCAACTGTAGAATTACTGTTTAATAACTGTACAGCAACTGTAGAATTATTGGTTTGTATCCACAATTTTTTTACGCACAAATACACACAATACAGCATCACTTAGCTAAGGATGTATTCCATTCATGTGCGAATTATGAAAGATAATAATGTTACATACTTGCAGCAGCGATGCCGAGCAGTACAGACATAAGGTAGAGCAGCCAGGTCTGTGGGCCCAAAAAGGAAGCAATGAAACCGCTAAAACAGACAGTCAATGTTGAAAAGGCGATCAAACAGCGATATGAGTAAGCAATCATTGTTAGCAGTGACAAAGGATGACAATGAAGTCATGTAAAGTAGCCTCTACCCTTGTACAGTCTTCACTTAGTTAATCCTTCAACACTTTCAGCCTAACGAGTTTTAGTAGGCGCCTAAATGCTACTCACTATAAGAATAAGTGTGCAGATGAAGTGGTTAACACCTCAGACTAGGCATTCGCACAGCTACCTGCTCAGTCTTTAAACAGCATAAATTTGATCTCTTTTCTCATGCTCGATGGCTCTGCGCAAACAACAGAAAGTGTAGCCCAAATCCATTTTAGTAAAATCTGTTTTACATATTATTTGTATATATAAATAATATGTAAAACAGAGTTTACTAAAACAGATTTGGGCTACACTTTGTATCTCGTTTGTGCGATCGTCAGACATGAAAAATGAAATCAAAGTTTTGCTGTAGAATGACTGAGCAAGCAGCTGAAGTATATTGATGCTGCCACTAAAATTGATCTCACAGCTATTACCTTTGATTGTCGCACTTGCAACAGTTTTAAGATAAATTACTGAAGTAAAAGTGTGATGAAGGGCATTGCCCAATACCTAAGTACATATTCAGTCACGTATTGTATCTACTATTATTATCTACTATTATTATCTACTATTATCTATATTATTAGTATCTACTGTACTATATTACCCTTACAGATTTACACATTTTTTGCCTCAATTTTAACAATAATATTATAGATCATTATGCTCTGCTCTTCAATACCACACAATCACTGGGATAAAAATTCCTACTTATTCACGGAGCTGTATACATGTAATATATTGACTTTATGTGATAAGATTTCTGTTCTGTAATTCTTCGTTCATGTTTGATTAAAGGTTCATCCTGAAATTTCTATATATGTTTTCTTTCCTTGTCTTAACAATTCCCATAGTACCATCTTTAACAGACGATTCCAAATATGTATGTTCAATACTCAATCATGCAGCTATAGTAAGTGATGTTAATTAGATTTGAAATTGCAAAAACCTTGGTCAAATTACATAAACCATAAAAACTGGTTCAAACCATAAAAACCAATTTAAACAAAAAAAAACCTGGTTTACGTGTTTTTTTTATATAAAAACCATGGTTTTTTCCAGTCCTGCGTCATTGTGATATTACAATAAAGGCAGTCGCATGTGTGGGCGTCATTGTGATATCACAATAAAGGCAGTCGCATGTGTGGGCGTCATTGTGATATCACAATAAAGGCAGTTGCATGTGTCGGCGTCATTGTGATATCACAATAAAGGCAGTCGCATGTGTGGGCATCATTGTGATATCACAATAAAGGCAGTTGCATGTGTGGGCGTCATTGTGATATCACAATAAAGGCAGTCGCATGTGTGGGCATCATTGTGATATCACAATAAAGGCAGTCGCATGTGTGGGCGTCATTGTGATATCATAATAAAGGCAGTCGCATGTGTGGGCATCATTGTGATATCACAATAAAGGCAGTCGCGTGTGTGGGCATCATTGTGATATCACAATAAAGGCAGTCGCATGTGTGGGCGTCATTGTGATATCACAATAAAGGCAGTCGCATGTGTGGGCGTCATTGTGATATCATAATAAAGCGTCATAGGAAAAGCTGCATAACACTACTTCAAATTGCACAAAAGATATTAATAAAATAAGTGTTTTACACAATTTGCCACAAACCATTCATTCAATTCGCATACGAGCAATTGTTGTGACACTGAAAATGACCTCCTCTATGACAACCGGTCAAACAGCAGGGTCTTCCAACTCTCCTCTTTAAAAAAATTGCATTGCAGGTTATAAGATCATCATAGGCTAGTTGCTAGCAATAGATATCAACATGAATCAGCTTCCCTGTACATATTTATGCAGAGATCTACAAGTTGGAGGTATGTTAGCAAATTTCTTTCGCCCTGCCCGAAGGAGAGTGCAAAATATAAATGACATTTAATTCACCAGTGAAAGGGTTAAATTTGTCTTCTCAATATTCTGACCAAGGTTTGAAAAATACAACACCACTTTTTATTTGAACGTCAGCTCTAATAAAGCGCCACTCGAAGGGTTGAAAAAATGAGCGTCATGGCATTCAAATAGAGGTTCTACGGTAGTTGCTATTGCCAATAAATATTTACTCGGATTCCTTGACAGCTCATCGATTTTATTACCCCCACCAGCTGTTCAACTTGCATTGATAGGCAGGGGCTGACAAGCCTTACAAAAGTAAAATCACTTGTGTAAGTGACAAGCCTAAATTTGCGCTCTCTCTTCTCAAAAAGCTGACACAGAATAATAAATAGAACCAAAATTGAACATTAGGTAAGTCTGTAGGAAACATTCATTTTTAGTCATACTGACCTCGTGCAGACTTCTTGAGAAGAGAGAGTCCTATCCTCACATTTATTTACCCTTTGAGGAGGTTACCCACCAAGTTGCGTTTTCACTAGAATATTTGCATCTTGCACTCTCAATAAATTTACCAAAATATCGATTAGAACTCGTCGCCTAGCTTGTAAAATAAGAGAAAGTTACTCATCTCGATTTTATCATATGAAAAAAATGGTAAAACTTGCTAGAAAGGCCCAACTGTTACATGTCTTGAATGCTAGAGGCTGAGCAACTATGCTAAGAGCCCTTTTTATCTACATCTTGTAATGGTAATACATGCGAGGAAATAAGTTAGGCCGACCTTGTGTATCCAGTGCCTGTGAAAGGATTCGGTGAGTATTTTGTTTCATTCTGTACATCTTCAAGGACCACAGGCTAATTTGAAACAGAAACAATCAGATTTGCTGCGATGTAAGCATTGGCGTACCACCAGCTAACTGCTACACAAAAACAGTTTATTAATGTCATATTATCTGTTTACAAAAGGTTTGGACACAGAATAGTGAATGGACATACAATTGAACTTTAGGTCCATCTGTTGTGACCCTTTTAGTCATACTGACCTTGTACAGGTCCTTTTGGGTAGACAGAGTTGCTAACAATAAATTTATCAACTTCGTGTGAACAAACCAATTGGACTTCGCAAAACTTGCAATTGATTCACAAAACAATTCCAATCGGAGCTAAATTTTTACTCTTTTGGAAAATAATTATTTGAGACAAGCTGAAACATAGTAAAAATAACTATTTGAAACAAGCTGAGACATAGTAAAAATAACTATTTGAGACAAGCTGAGACATAGTAAAAATAACTATTTGAGACAAGCCGAGACATAGTAAATAAAGCCATAGAGGCTTACACTGCCATAGTCAAATGTTAGAAGAATATGAGATTACAAATATTTAGTAGCAAATAATATATAGGTAGCACCTATATATTAGCATATATATACCATGGTAGCGAAGAAAATGAGTAGCGAATAAATTATTCCTAATTATTCTTTAGCAGCGAATAACTTATTCGCTACTAAAAAATAATTTATGAAATTATATTATGGAATTTGCAGATAGTAACTAAAATTTGTTCAACTCCAAACTGTGCCTCATCTAAAAACTTCCATGAATCAGTGATTGAAGTCAGTCGAAATTAGATTTGAACAAATATAGAAGTGATCTGGGAGTTGATTAAAAGAAAATATAGTAAATTATGATTTTGATTTGATAAACAAATCAAATTATTGACATATATTTTCCCATATAATTTTCCCAAGCAGCTTAGCGCTTGTGAAATTATTATCTAAGGGAGTTTGGGCAATGTGATGCCAGTATTAGCAGGTTCAACCTAATTTTAGTTATTTTCAAGCAACAGACGCTTGGCTCAAAAAATCAATCGCAAAATGGCAGAGGGTAAGGGTAGAAAAGTTGGATCTCTTAACCGTTTAATGTCATTATTTTTACCAATTTAGACATTTCTGTTTTTTCATAAATACAGCTTTGGCTAATTTGCAATTTATAGCTATTTGGTTTAATGCTACTTTTAAAATGATTTTTAGGATTACTATATCTACATGTAAAATGGTAAAACCACATAATAAATAGTATAATCTTTCCCACTGATCAAGTGAAATATGACAAATGCTATCCAAGCTTGACTTCAACGGTACTGTCTATCGACGCCTAATGTTTCTAAAGTTAAACTTTACATATGAGTCAAATATTTTTTGAATCAAACTTAAGGTCAAATTTCTGAAATGTTATGACAATGAGCGAGTGATAAAATGAGTTTGGAATATTTTTTCTTGAACAATAGCAATAATTTAGTTTATATTTAATATTTCATGTTCTCCTTTCTGTTAATCTCATGTCAGAATCCAAAAATACACCCAGCAGATATAAGATACAATCCAAGAAAAATTACTCCCTTAGTCATCTACTTATTACTATTACTTGTATACAGTACAATATATATAACATCATTGCACAATCAACTGATGTTATATATATTGATGAAAAAAAAACTTATGACAACCTGATGTACCTTGTTAAACCTCTGATTTGCTTTTTAGATGTTACCTTTACCAAACTATTTGGCAAATATCTCCAAATCATCAGAGATGAGCACTCGAGTTAACATGCTTGCTCGAGCAAGCCTAAAGGCTCACCGCACAAATGAATTGAAATCTTCGGGTCGAAGAGGTATAGTACCAGCTCAGAAAAGACATTCAAAGGTGAAGGTGACTGCTTGTAGCACCAGCTAAGCAGCTGCAGCTAAGGTGATTAGACAGCCAGTGACTGATAAGGTGCAGCTGTTTTTAAACAGTATCAAGTCTGAATTTATGTCGAAAAAAGAGGTAAATGAGAAGACGAGAGCATTAACAGTAGGAGACGGGCAGCCAGAGCAGCTTATGAGAAAACTCTGACCAAATTTCAGGAGGAAAAGGATAATCTTTCCAAAAAAGGGTGGAAAGGAGAGGCAGATGTTTGAGGCCTCAGAGGCTGTTTGAGGCTTCAGAGCCCCTGGTCGAGGTGATGACCTCTGTACGACGTTCTTGTGCCACTGCCAGCAGTAGTAAAGAGAACAGCAAAAATGTTGGTAAAGCAGGTACTGTCACCATAACCATTGCAAGTGACATCACTGGCAGAAGTGAAGGTGTACAGGTTAGCTTGGAAGGCATCAGCAGAAATGCTGACGAGTTTAGGGATACATGTGATTCGGAGGCTAGTAGAGGAGCTGACTCGTCCAGAGAGATTGAGGCCATGGAGGTGGTGGCTACTGGTGGTGAACTGGTTCCAGTAGATTCTCATTCTGGTAAAAGTAAGGTGGGCTCTCATTCAAGTGAAACTACATTGGAAGCTATGCGTAAGGGGCCCGAGCTTCAGCTATTATTTCAGGCGAAGAGAACCTCTTAGAGAAGTTCCATGGCTTGGATGCTGATGCCCTCGAAAAAGGGGTCCCGGAAAAGCAAAGCTAGGAGGGCTAGTGAAATAACACCCTTGAAGATTTTAGTAAGATATGTCTTGACGGCTTGACTAACTCCCAGGTCTCTGGTAGGAGACCCGAGTTAGAGCCGAAATAACCACCCATACGGGTTAACTGGGGTGATGAAACAATTATATATATATATATATTATATATATATGAGTTAGAGCCGAAATAACCACCCATACGGGTTAACTGGGGTGATGAAACAATTATATATATATATATATTATATATATATAAATATTACCGTGACTTGGAAATGGATCAGCTGTACTCTTATAGATATAGTATAGGCAAGACCAGAGTTTAAAATTTTTTAAACAACTACTGATCACTATCTACGCATTTTATAATACATACCCAGACCTGCCAACCCAAGAGTGGGGCAATGAGTGAGATTTGGTTTTGGGGCAACTGATGTGTCAATGATAGTATGTATAAAATTGTGGAAATTGGGGCAAAAATCTCACGCATTTTCATTTTTTTTGGGTGATTGCGTGACTCTCACGCCTAACGCATGAGAGTTGGCAGGTATGTACATACCTGTATTTATTTGTACCTATGTATTTACATGCATACGTTTTTTTTTCATTTTAGTTAACGAGTTACACTAGACTAGGGCAATGTAAGCACGTAATTTATAAATAACATAAACAGTTTCATTACGTATTAGATTGTCTAAACCAGTTCCTATACAGGCATGATATACATAGGTGTATGTTGCAGAGAAGCTGAAAAACGTGTACATTTAGGTGTAAAAATCAGCTGTAGAAATTTTTCCGTAATTAAAGGCTAAACATTTTTAAACCAACACAATAATTTTAAAAACGTTAACTTACCTCTATCATGGCTCCAGTCTGAAAAGACGTAAATACTAACATGAATGCTATCGCTATAAAAACTACATTGTACAAGCTTCGATCCCACACGACTGCCATTTTGCAAATCACATGATCGTAATCCTCTAAAGTTTAGAGATTGTGCGCTGGTATGTAGCCTGTCTTGACAAACTGTTATTTTTGCGGAGCTGTCCCCCCATCAAGCGGGCGAACAAAACAACTGTTGTTTTGCTAGCCCGTTCAACGGAGGGAAAACTCCTCAAAAACAACAAGTACGTATCGTGTTTCTATATGTTATCCATAGACCTATTAACTATATCGTACAGTTAATAGGTCTAGGGTGTTATCTGATATGCTCACAAGTACTCGACCTAGATTTATATTATATATATAAGTATAATATTTTATTAATTTTAATTTAATATTTTTTTGACGTAGTAAATTTATTAACTAGTTGTGATTTTTAACTACAGTACAAGACTTAGACATCAGTTTACCTATTAAAGGTGTTCTTCGGACAACATCTATTAAATTACTTCACTGACGTAGTGCTGTGGAATGCTCCAGTTGTGATAGCTGTTATGATTTAAATTTTATCTTTTCTTGCAGCGAGTCCATAACGTGTTTAGTTCAATGAAAATGTAAAATAACTTCTCAACGTTAGATTTTAACGCTAAGGTACATCCGCACCGGCAATTTTTTTATTGGCTCAACTATTAGACTGGTACAATTTATTTTTAACGTTCAGCGTTTGCCGAAATATCTAATTATTTTACGAAATGTATTTGGGAGTATATATCCAGTTGACGTTTCGTCGCTGGGGGTTCTCTTCAATTACGGTGACCGGCACCAGCGAGTTCAGTCTTCGTGCTCCCATTCGTTTAGGTTGTTCATTCCTTCTTCCTCGATCTTATAAAGGTACATAATCACATTTAAATGTGATAGTTATTATTTGCTTTTTAGCAGTAAGTTTGGCTGATAATTTGGTAGCTATTTTTATTGAGTGTGGTTACCAGGTGTTAGGATATGTATGCACTGTATTGTTTACAATCACCGATGGTTAGTCATTGTTACTCACATTTGAATCAGTTTTGCCTCATTCAAAACAATCGTTTGGTTAGACAGCAGTATAAATTAAAAGGCTAGCATTTGTTAGGGCAATTTTTCACTGTGACCGTCTAATAAACCTCAAATCTTGCAATTTTTTCGTATAGCTAATTATGGGATCCAAAGACAAACTCAGTTTTGCCGAGAGCTTTGGTCTCAGTGGTACTGCTGCCATCATCTCTAAAACAGCTTCCGCACCAATTGAGCGTGTCAAACTGCTTGTCCAAAATCAAGATGAGATGATTAAACAAGGTCGTCTAGAAACCCCATACAAAGGTGTTATTGACTGCACACTTCGTACATTCAGAACTGAAGGTTTGTATATAATAATTCGTTCATGTTTTCTCTAATTTATTGTTGTCTGATAATATATTATTTTACCATTTTAATTTTAACAAGGTAATGACTAGTGACATAGAATGCTCTATCGGTGTGTAAGTAAGTTAAACTGATTAAATAAGTTTAGTTAGAATTAGAATGTTGCCGCTGTTACAATCAATTGTTGTTTTGAAGGTGTTCTGCCATTCTGGAGAGGCAACTTGGCAAACTGCATCCGATACTTTCCAACCCAGGCTCTGAATTTTGCTTTCAAAGACAGCATAAAGAAAGTCTTTAATCCTAAGAAATCAGATTCCTATGGCATCAAGTTTAGCAAAAACATAGCTTCTGGTGGTTGTGCCGGAGCTTTGTCTTTGTGCTTTGTCTATTCGCTTGATTATGCTCGTACCCGTTTAGCGAATGATGCCAAATCTGCTGGTAAGGGTGGTGGTGAACGTCAGTTTAATGGCCTTGTCGATGTGTACAGAAAGACCTTGAAGACTGATGGAATTGTTGGACTCTACAGAGGCTTTGTCATTTCTTGCGTCGGTATTATTGTTTACCGTGGCTTTTATTTTGGCTTATATGACACGTTGAAACCGATTTTGCTCAAAGAAGATGCCGGACTTTTTATCAGCTTCTTGCTTGGATGGGCCGTCACTGTGTCCGCTGGTCTCATGTCTTACCCTATTGACACTATTCGACGAAGGATGATGATGACCTCTGGTCAGGCTGTGAAATACAAAGGTTCCATCGACTGCGGCATGCAAATCATGAAAAACGAAGGATTCATGTCATTAATGAAAGGTGCTGGGGCAAATGTGTTGCGTGGTGTTGCCGGAGCTGGTGTCTTGGCTGGTTTTGATTCATTCAAGGCTGTCTATATCCAGTGGCGTCTAGGAGCATAGGTATAGATAAAATATAAAAATATTTTTGTTAGACCATGAGGACTGGGAAGAATTGATAGTGTCTAAAGAGCTATTTCCTTCCATAGTTTTTACATTTTGTTGTTAAAAGGTTTCTGTGACTACTGTTATAACGATTTTGATGAAGCTCGGTTTTAGTGTACATGAAGTATGTTTTGTGAGTGTATGCTGAACTAACCAACGTGTACAGTTTTGGCTCACTTTCCTACCACCTCAAATGTTGACTATTTATGCACAGAGAAGAAGTTACAATAAATAATAAGCAAATATTACTAATGTAGCAATGGATAATAAGCGCAATAAATTGGCATTATGCATTGTTAGCATATGCTATTTGAATAATGTGAATGTCATTTAAATAATGTAAGTTTTGGTTAAAGGGTGGTCTGTTTTCAGTTTTTGCCAAATGCAAAGATGGGAGTTGTGATAGCCTAAAGTTCTTATTGAGTGAATACAACCAGCTTTGCTTTACACAAATATCGGTCAACACCTTTTGAATATGTAAGCTATTCAGTTCTATGTTGAATATGCATGAACAGCCTTTTGGATAGCATTCAATTACTGAATTCCTCGTCTGTGGTTGACAGGAATAGCAGATAATCAGCATCTTCAGGTCATTGCTTCTTTGTAGTACTACATTTATATAATTTTCAAACTAATGGCGTTGTTATTGATTACCTTTGCTCTTGCAATGTTGACCTTTTGCCAATACTTGCTCTGCAGTCCATGCCTTTTGTTTTACTTATGGATTGAAAGGAAACAAAAGCTCTATAAATATGGTATGGCGCCTTACGGTGCCCCGAGTTTCGTGCTCGCAACTTGAGTTGCCGTGTTATACAATTCGACATGGGTTTGTGATGAACTCGAGTTGTTATGCAAAACTAACACGGGCTCGTAAAGAAAGCAAAGTGAGTAATTGGGGTGTCTCATTTCCAGAAATTTAATATTAATAATTTAAATATATATACACATTTAAATTATATAAATTGGCAATATTTGCGCATATTTATTTCTATAAATATAACGAGACAAAAACATCTGTAGAATGTA